>NC_041227.1:101042827-101049435 GCF_002837175.3 Physeter macrocephalus | reverse complement strand
TTTTTTGCGGTACACGGGCCTCTCACTCTTGTGGCCTCTCCCGTTGCGGAGTGCAGGCTCCGGACGCGCAGGCTCAGCGGCCATGGCTCACGAGCCCAGCTGCTCCACGGCACGTGGGATCTTCCCGGACCGGGGCACGAACCCACATCCCCTGCATCGGCAGGCGGACTCTCAACCACTGCGCCACCAGGGAAGCCCGAGGCTATGCATTTTTGACCAGGGTACTACATAGGGTATATGGGTACCACACATCTGGAGGCATACGATGTCCAACTATTCCTCATTAGTGATGGTAACTGTCCTCACCCAGTCAAAGTGTTGTCTGATTTCTCTACTCTCTAGTTACTATTTTTTCTCTCTGGCAACTAAAAGTAGTTAAACAATGCTAATATCTTGCTGCCTAAGTATTTTTGAATATTTGTATAATATACAAAATTAAGGACCACACACATTATTTCTTTCTCTAGGTAGTTAACAAATATTGAAACTAAGCTAAGAAAAAAAACAGCATCACATCAATCAAGATCTCTCTATCTAAATACACACCAATCTATTAATCAATACCTTTTGTATTGATAAATACATTCTGCCAACAACTCATCTAATGCTATTATTCGGTCTCCATTTCCCCACCCTTACACCATCCCAATAAAAACCAACAGAGTCCATAAAAGAGAAACTTGACCTGGTAGCAGTTCATAAGAGAAATATCTAGAGATCTGAGCTTAATAAGCCAACTAATGTGGTAAGATTACAAAAAGCTAATGACAGGATTCTAGGACTCCATTATTAGAAGTACAATGTTCAGGTAGCAGGAACTAAATATTTCCATTGTACTTCAAACTGGTCAGACCACATCTTGCAGTGTCCTCAATTCCCAAATCACGTTTATTGAAGGAAACATCTAGAGGAATACGATAAGAATAATGAAGGGTCTGAAATTAGCCTAGAGAAACATGCTAGCCAATTCTGAAGAGGTAAACGACTGTCATTATGCAAAAAGAAAAGGAAGTGCACTGCCCTGTGTGAAAGCTTCATGGAAGCAGATTTTAACTCACAGAATTGTCTAATAATACAAGAGTTTCTACTTTGAAACATTAAGTAAAGATTACTGAAGATATTCACGCGGGCTCAATTACTTCTTGTCTGGATTACTCCAGAGCTCTATGTGAACTGAGTAGGAATGTGTCTGAAACAGGAAAACCAGCAGGTTTTTCTGCTCCTTTTGCCACCCCATCACCTGTTCCTTCTCTTCCTCTCCACAGTCACTTAAGGGTTTCAAGGCTCACTTGAAATGCTTGGCGTACACACACTTCACATACACAAAATAAATTGGCATCTACTTTCTAAACTGAAGGTTCACCTTACTTTTGAACCTGGAGTAAGACCTTGCCCTCAGTCCGTGTTGAGTTCCCCACAAAAATCCCCTCTATTTCTTTAGTAATATTAATTCCTTGCCTCCCATGCCTTCCTCCTAAGCTCACTAATGTTACAAATGGCAACAGTTAACTGGACATTTACCATCTACCTGAAGTGTCAATAGCAGCTGACTATCTGTCATCCACCTTGCCCCCTTTTTCTCCTTGCTAACAATTGGAGGATCAATTATATCACATGTATGCTATGAATGAATGGCCTGGGAAACTCAGACAAAAATCTGTAAAATATGCAAAGTGCTTAGAATACTGCTACAGGTCCCTAAATGGGACCCTGGCCTCCAATTTTATTACCTTATAATTTTAGCCATTATGATCTTTTAAAAACAAACTGGATCAGTTAAAATGATCCTTTAAAAACATACTGCATCATGTCACTGCCCTACTTCAGTACACAACAACAATAACAACTAACATTTACAGAGCACCTACTATGTGCCAAGCACTATTTTAAGCACTTTACATGTGCTAAGTTACCCAATACTCACGACAGTATGAAGCAGGCCCCACTTTACAGCTGAAAAAACTGTGCCACAATATATTAAGTAATTTGCCCAAGTTTGTACAGTAAATAACAGCACTGGGATTGGAAACTAGGAATTTTGGCTCCAAAGTCTACCTCTTAACCACTATGGTTTACTTCCTCTCCTACTCTTCAATCCCTTCCCAAAAGCATTTAAAATAAAATTCCTTATCATGGTCTAGAAAGGCTTGCAGGATTTAGTTCTTGCCTACCACCGGTAATGTCTTCACCAAACTCCTTACTTTAGCCTGCACCACCCTCTTAATCAGGCAAGTGTCCTCATCTCCGCCTTCATCTTATATCTCTACCTCCTCTCTCTCACACTGGCTTCATTCTTGGTCCTTAAAGACAGCAAGTCCTTTCCTCTCTTTCTTTCTTTCTTTTTTTTAAATGTCTCTATTGGAGTATAATTGCTTTACAATGGCATGTTAGCTTCTGCTGTATAACAAAGTGAATGGGCCATATGCATACATACATCCCCATATCCCCTCCCTCTTGCGTCTCCCTCCCTCCCACCCTCCCTATCCCACCCCTCTAGGTCATCACAAAGCATCTCAGTGCTACTCTCTCACTTCGTCCCAGCTTCCCCTCCCCGCCCCCCACCCACCCCGCCGCGTCCTCAAGTCCATTCTCTACGTCTGCATCTTTATTCCTGCCCTGCCCCTAGCTTCATCAGTACCAAAGTCCTTTCTTTTCTGCATTAGGATTCGTTGCTAACAAACAACAATTTCCAGCTCAGGTTAACCTAGGCCAAAAAGGCAACTCAGAAGAAAATCAAGTAGCTTACACCGTAGACAAGAAGCTGGAGAACCAGGCATGGAGACAGGGCAATTCCAAACAACTAGGCAGGAAAACCCAACCACATCAATGAGCACTGCCAAAGGAGGTCAGTATCACTAGGATGAATTTATTCCAACCACGTTTTTGGTTTTTAATGTTTATCCTTTCTAGATTCACAACTCAAAATCATGGAACAGGGAACCTAACTGATCTAGCTGGGGTCATATGCCTGACCTTTTATGTTTTATAAAAGGACCCTGAATAGGAATGTCTAAACTAAGACTGCACATAGTAGGGGAGATACAGTTTCCCACAAGGAAGTCAGGGCATTATTCAGTAGGAAAAAAGAATATATGCTACACAACCCGCACCACCATCCCTCCCAAATCAAATGTCCACTAATTACCTAATGGCCTTCGCAAGTGCTATGGCTTTGCTTTGACTTGGACCCTTCTCCTCCTTTTAGGTCTTACTCACTCAAAATATCACTTTTTAAAAGAATGTTCCTTGAGCTTCCCTGGTGGCGCAGTGGTTAAGAATCCACCTGCCAATGCCGGCACATGGGTTCGAGCCCTGGTCTGGGAAGATCCCGCATGCCGCGGAGCAACTAAGCCTGTGCGCCACAACTACTGAGCCTGCGCTCCAGAGCCCGTGAGCCACACACTGCGCCTGCGTGCCACAACTACTGAAGCCCACGTGCCTAGAGCCCGTGATCCACAACAAGAGAAGCCACCACAATGAGAAGCCTGCGCACCGCAACGAAGAGTAGCCCCCGCTCGCTGCAACTAGAGGAAGCCCACACACAGCAATGAAGACACAACGCAGTCAAAAAGAAATAAATTTATTTAAAAATAAATAAATAAAAGAATGTTCCTTAATCATCCTCTCCAAAGCAGCCCTCCTCTGCTACCCACTATGCCTCCCACCAATCAGTGGCACATCATCCTGTTTAATTCCTTTATAATGCTTTGTAAAATAATTTTCTCATTTGTTTATTATCTATTCTCCCCATTAGATTATAGGCTCCATGAATATTGGGACTATATGTATATGATCACCAAAGATGAACAAAGATAGTAACATGATAGGTAGCATGATCTTTTAAAAATGCAAATCAGATAATGTTACTCTTTAGCTTAATATCCTTCAATGTTTCCCAGTACCCTCAGACTAGAATGAAAACATCTGTGGCTCATGTTTGCCTCTAACTCCTGCCTTCTGATAATTCCTACAACAGGCCATGCTCTTTCCCAATTCAGGAACCATGCCTAGAATATTCTTCAACAGGCTCTTCACAAGAATAACTCCTTCTCAGCCATCAAATCTCAGCTAAAATAACAATTCCTAAAAGGAGCATTTCCATCACACTATCTAAAATACTTTTTCCCTTCTAAATTATTCTTTATCACAGGACTTTCATATTTCCTAACCTGTAATTATATCATTTACAAGCTTACTTTTTAAAAAAACTGAAGTATAATTGACTTGCAATATTATAGTACTTTCAGGACAAGTTTCCTTCTTTATTGCCTATCTCCCCAACTACTTTGTCTTGCTCCCTGAGGGCAGAGTATATCTGTATTATCTCTCCAAAGCCTAAGGCAGTGCCTGGCACCAAGTCAGTTCTCAAGTATCTGTTAGAGGAAGAAGGAGAGAAGGGAAAAAGTGGTGTTTTCCAAAAGAAATTTTCTTTAGAAGAAAATTTAATTAGTACATCCAAGGTAAGATATTTCTATAGCTATAAACCTCTAGCCTTCCTTTCAAAACCAGGTAGAACAGAAAATAAGTATGTTTATTTTGTCATGTACAATTTACTTTGCTAGCTAATGAAAAACAAAGAGCTGTGAAGGCTCTTAAGAGAAATATGAAGGGCTTAAGTAGGGAAGGACATTTAGAAATAGTTTTAAGGCTAACATCAAGCCTAGGCATGCATTTACTTCCCTAGAAATAAATGGGAACTAGCAAAACATCGAACATAACGCATCATCAAAGAGCAAGTGGCACTGAAATCCATACTTTAACCTTCCCCTCAATTCGGTTGTCAATCATTTACTATAATATCATATTTATACCTTCATTACGTGCCAAATGAGGGTTTAATTCTCAGTCTTCTCTTTTATTTTACCACTATATATTAGAGAAAATCCAAGATGATTTCACCAAGTATAAGTCCTACTTACCAAGTGCTCTTGCTACTGCCAGAAATGGAATCTGGTCAATGACTGTGCTCCTTCTCACAGGTCCATTGTGAGTGAGCCGAGGTCGTTTCCAAACTACACGATTCACCCCAGACTTGTTCATCACGCTAAAAAACAGAGTTCACATAAATACTCTAAATGATGAAAATACAACAACTAAAGTAGTTTAATGTGTTAAATAGCTAATAAAATCAGATTACTGCAAAATAATGACTTATCTGTTTCAGATACAAAGATGCATAAACCAAAGTTCCTGTTCAGAAGGCAAAGACAAAATAGGGTAGATTAAAATGAGAATTTGGAGATTATTGAGGTAGGCTAGACAGAATGGAATGGAAGCAATGGGAATAGAAATGAGTAGATATCATGTATATAAAAAAAGCAAGATAATTTTTTTTGAAGATCCAATGAGAGGCACACACACACACACAAATGGAAATACACAGAAATAGACTACTGCAATAGGACATAATACATTTTTCCCTTTTCAAATCCATTTCAGTGGGATTCAGTGGTCTTAGTAATTTCTGCCACGACATTCATTTTGTGTGTTTCTTTTGGATTTTTTTTTAACATCTTTATTGGAGTATAATTGCTTTACAATGTTGTGTTAGTTTCTGCTATATAACAAAGTGAATCAGCTATATGTATTCATATACCCCCCTATCCTCTCCCTCTTGCGTCTCCCTCCCACCCTCCCTATCCCACCCCTCTAGGTGGTTACAAAGCACCAAGCTGATCTCCCTGTGCGATGCAGCTGCTTCCCACTAGCTATCTATTTTACATTTGGTAGTATATATATGTCCATGCTACTCTCTCACTTCGTCCCAGCTTACCCTTCCCCCTCCCCGAGTCCTCAAGTCCATTCGCTACGTCTGCGTCCTTTCTCTTTTTTTAAAATAAATAAATTTATTTATTTATTTATTTTTCGCTGTGTTGGGTTTTTGTTGCTGTGCACGGGCTTTCTCTAGTTGCAGCAAGAGGGGGCTACCCTTCGTTGTGGTGAGCGGGCTTCTCACTGCGGTGGCTTCTCTTGTTGCGGAGCATGGGCTCTAGGCACGCGGGCTTCAGTAGTTGTTGCTCGCGGGCTCTAGAGCACAGCCTCAGTAGTTGTGGCGCATGGACTTAGCTGCACCACGGCATGTGGGATCTTCCCAGACCAGGGATTGAACCCGTGTCCCCTGCATTGGCAGGCGGATTCTTAACCACTGCGCCATCAGGGAAGTCCTATGTCTGCGTCTTTATTCCTGTCCTGCCCCTAGGTTCTTCAGAACCTTTTTTTTTTTTTAGATTCCATATATATATGTTAGCATACAGTATTTGTTTTTCTCTTTCTGACTTACTCCACTCTGTACGACAGACTCTAGGTCCATCCACCTCAGTACAAATAACTCAATTTCGTTTTTTTATGGCTCAGTAATATTCCATTGTATATATGTGCCACATCTTCTTTATCCATTCATCTGTCGATGGACACTTAGGTTGCTTCCATGTCCTGGCTATTGTAAATAGTGCTGCAATGAACATTGTGGTACATGACTCTAAGAAAGCAAGAAAATTTGATAACTAAAAAAACTGAGAGGGGCTTCCCTGGTGGCGCAGTGGTTGAGAGTCCACCTGCCGATGCAGGGGACGTGGGTTCGTGCCCCGGTCCGGGGAGATCCCACATGC
>NC_041227.1:101018941-101042784 GCF_002837175.3 Physeter macrocephalus | reverse complement strand
GGCCGGAGCCTGTGCTCCGCAACGGGAGAGGCCACAACAGAGGGAGGCCCGCGTAACACAAAAAAAAAAAAAAAAAAAAACTGAGGGGAGGAAGAAGTGGTTAAAATTGAAGAGGGATTACATAATGATAAAAGAAATTGAAAAGGTTGTATACTTTTTGAAGGATTTAGGGGTATTGAAAATAGAACTTCAATTTTAATTTTTTTTATCTGAGGCATTAATAAGAAATGCCTCAATAGAAGTATCTATTTATTTAGATATTCTGTATTTAGAAGTGAGACTAGACTTTGGAAACAGATCAGCTGTAGAAATATAGATTTGGGAGTTACACAACAAGAAAACCCACCTAGAAATTTGGTGTTGGAGCGACAGAAATCTGTAATTAATACACAGAGAAGTCAGTACATTGCAGGGTGGCTAAAACGTTGAGATATGGTCAAATATTGGAGCAAAAAAGTAATAAAACTCAACAGAGATGGTCTCTCAACCTATGCCTAAACGACTGAAATGGGAAACTGGCCCTTAAATCAATTTAATCATAATCTGCCTGGAATTTAAAAAAATAACAAAATAGAAGAAAAATGTTCCCCTGGAAGGCTTTA
Source organism: Physeter macrocephalus (assembly GCF_002837175.3). Lineage (NCBI taxonomy): Eukaryota > Metazoa > Chordata > Mammalia > Artiodactyla > Physeteridae > Physeter > Physeter macrocephalus. The sequence goes on along the minus strand of NC_041227.1, from coordinate 101,042,182 downwards.
GAAAGTTGAGGGGAAGAGTGGCAAAGAGTATTCCCAAGAAACAACATTAGCCTGCCTGATATTAGGTTCACCTGACAGACACATGCATAAGACACAAGTTGATTCTGAACTCTCAAAGATAGATGACATTAAGATAACCGAATTAAGTCTTCACACTAAGGTCCCATGTGCACACTGAAACCCTCTGATTATAATCTGAAATTTCATTTCATCTACAGCAGGCCAGCTGACAATAATATGCGGTCTTCTTGTCAGTTACTGTTCTCATTATTAATGAGTACTGTGACATCCTGATGTATACATGAGTCTCTTAATAGCTTACTATGTTCACTCTGAGTAGTATGACTCTGTCCCCCTAAACCTGACGAACACTGAAACTAAACCGGCTTCAAGATATGGAAAGTTGAAGACAGGACAGATAATGGTGACCATCTCCACAGGAATGTCAGTATGAAATGCTCTAGCCCTCAGCAGCAGCCTCCAAGTTAACCTCCATCTATGGCTTTTCTATTTCTGCTCTAACTTCAAAGGAATGAAGATACTAGGGAGAAGAGATAACAAATGGAATACAAGTTCTAAGAGAACCGAAATAAAGGCATAAACCTTCATAAATGAGAAAAAAAATCTTCCTCTGAGCCCAGAAAAACATGAATATGACAGAAGGAGAACAGCCTCAATCATCTTTCTTACGTAGAAAACAAGCTCATGAGACAAGGGCGGGCCAGGAGATTTGAGCAGCTCTGTCTCATGAAACTTCCTGCAATGATGGAAATGTTCACTAGGCACAGTCTGATACAGCAGGCACTAGCCATGTCCGCCAACTGAGCACCACCAATGTGACTAGTGCATATGAGGAACTGAATTTTTAATTTAATTAATTTATATTTAAATTCAAACAGTCATACGTGGTTAGTGGCTATTATACTGGACAGAACAGCGGGGAATGAAGCAAGTACAGAATGAGCAGAAAACTTTGTCAACGTTAACCTAGAAGAGAAATTCAAGAGAGTTGTTCATTTACTGTCCCTTCTGAGAATTCGTTTAATTTGTAATACTGAAAGCAACATTGTTCTCGGTCATAGTAAGAGTATCAAAGGCCATCACTTTGTTATTTTATGCTTTCTTCAATGCTGATCCTCAAAAAGCAAACAGGAGAGTAAAGACTAAATCTACAATTCACAAGAATCTGTGAAACTAAGAGTTCCAGGAGAAGAGACACCAACATTCTGCCTTCCTAACACGTTATGCCCTATTGTTCTTTCCTAAACCAGCTCCCTAAAAAGTAAGGCTTAATACTTAAGTAATTACAGTACCTACCCAAATTGCTTCCAACATAACTCTCCTAGGAGCTCTCTAGATACTTAATATTCAAAGTTATTATGGTCTCATGTTTCTGAGAAACAAATGACAAAATAAGGGCACTGGCTAAAACAAAGTTTTAAATCCAGTATCAAAAAACCAAAGAAATGTTGCAAAAGATGCTGCTTTTATTGCACTTCCTGCTGTTGTCCTGCATGACTAATGTCATGACTAATGGCATACACAAAGGATCAGCCTGATATGCAAAGGGCTGACTGAGCAGCAACAGAAGACTGGAAAAACAGAGCACTGGCCAGTTGCCTAGGGTGAGGACAGAGGGAAAGGGGGAAATAACTTACAATAAAACAGTTCAGGGACTTCCCTGATGGCACAGTGGTTAAGAATCTGCCTGCCAATGCAGGGGACATAGGTTCGATCCCTGGTCCAGGAAGATCCCACATACCGTGGAGCAACTAAGCCCATGAGCCACAACTACTGAGCCCAGAGCCCACGAGCCACAACTACTGAGCCCACGTGCCACAACTACTGAAGCCTACGCGCCCAGAGCCCGTGCTCCACAACAAGAGAAGCCACCGCCATGAGAAGTCTGCGCTCGGCAATGAAGCGTAGCCCCCGTTCGCCGCAACTAGAGAAAGCCCGCACGCAGCAACGAAGACCCAACACAGCCAACAATAAATAAATAAATAAATAAATAAATATTTATTTATTTATTTTAAAAATAAAAAAAATAAAACAGTTCAATTTGTGCAAAAAGACACCTGCTCTCAAATGGCAAACAGCATCTGTCCAACTATCCAGATGCTATTTTAAGTAACAGGACAAAAAAATAAACTCTAAAAAAAGATATTAAAATAAAAATAATTTTAATATTCATAGTGAAAAATACAGAACAGTCAAGAAAAATATTTTTTTAAAGACTAATGAGAGGAATCAGGCCTACCAATATTAAAAATTAAAATAAAGCCTCAATTTAAAACAAGTATGGGCTTCCCTGGTGGCGCAGTGGTTAAGAATCCGCCTGCCAATGCAGTGGACACGGGTTCGAGCAGCAATGAAGACCCAACAAAGCCAAAAATAAATAAATATATAAATATAAAAATAAATAAATAAAATAAGTATGGTACTGGTACACGAATATACAGTATTAAAAAAAGAAAGCCCAGGGCTTCCCTGGTGGCGCAGCGGTTGAGAGTCCGCCTGCCGATTCAGGGGACACGGGTTTGTGCCCCGGTCCGGTAGGATCCCACATGCCGCAGAGCGGCTGGGCCTGTGAGCCATGGCTGCTGAGCCTGCGCGTCCGGAGCCTGTGCTCCGCAACGGGAGAGGCCACAGCAGTGAGAGGCCCGCGTACTGCAAAAAAAAAAAAAAAAAAAAAAAGTAAAGAAACCCCAGAAAAAGACCCAAATATATATAATTGCAAAGCTCATTTTGCATAACTACCAGTAGTGGTCTCAGATACATACTGACCTTCACACTCATAGGATTAAATAAACTATAGCATGAAACCAGGCTCATTTAACTTTGTAGCATACGGGACAGGAAACACAGTATGCCAGCACTGCAGCTTCAGTCGTGCTGTCTTCAGCAGTGATCCTTACAGAAATCCAGGAGCCAATTTCTAGGCACCACAAGTGAGCTTTGTATGCCGTAAGAATCAGTATCTTAACAGCCCATGACTTCCTCGTCCCTGCACAAGTCAAACTGCATGTACACAGGGCAGCTAAGGTCTCTGCTTCCCAAGAGAAATTTGTGGTCCATTCAAAATCTTTCCTATCCAGATGCAGTTCCATTCAAGGGTCATTCTACAATAAGCAATGTTGCCTTAAAACAGAGCTGACATGCCATATTTATCTTAACCAGAGAAAGAGTGCTAGAAGAGGATAAACTCAAGGTCATCTTCCCATTGAAGAAGGGTTTTATGCCTGGTAAGCCTTCTAATCAGTAAGGAATGGTTGTTCAAGTGGCTACCAATGGCCAATGAGAAAAAAATATTAACTCATATCCCTACTACTCAGCTTTAATTTAAAAATTCCAGAGCTATAAGATTAAAACGTAAATGATGGGACTTCCCAGGTGGTGCAGTGGTTAAGAATCCACCTACCAATGCAGCGGACATGGGCCCGATCCCTGGTCCGGGAAGATCCCACATGCCGCGGAGCAACTAAGCCCGTGCACCACAACTACTGAGCCTGCGCTCTAGAGCCCACGTGCCAAAACTACTGAAGCCCACACGCCTAGAGCCCATGCTCCACAACAAGAGAAGCCACTGCAATGAAAAGCCCGTGCACCGCAACGAAGAGTAGCCCTCGATTGCTGCAAGTAGAGAAAGCCCACGCTCAGCAACAAAGACCCAATACGGACCCCCCCAAAATTTAATTAATTAATTAAAGAAAAATTTTTAAAAGGGACTGCTTAAAATGTAAATGATGAAACCACACAAGTACTAGAAAAGTTGTTCTCAAAATATGGTTCAGGGATGCCGGGAGTCCCCCAGACCATTTCAGGGGGTCTGCAAGGTCAAAATTTTTTTCTTTTTTAAAAATTTTATTTATTTATTTTTGGCTGTGCTGGGTCTTCGTTGCTGTGCTCGAGCGGGGGCTACTCTTCGTTGCGGTGTGCGGATTTCTCACTGCGGTGGCTTCTCTTGCTGCAGAGCCCGGGCTCTAGGCACGAGGGCTTCAGTAGTTGTGGCACACGGGCTCTAGAGCGCAGGCTCAGTAGTTGTGGCGCACGGGCTTAGCAGCTCCGCGGCATGTGGGATCTTCCCAGACCAGGGCTCGAACACGTGTCCCCTGCATTGGCAGGAGGATTCTTAACCACTGCGCCACCAGGGAAGCCCTCAAAATTATTTTCATAATAATACTACGACCATGTGTATACAGTGAACTTTTTGAGCAGCTACAGGATTTGCTATATTGTATAATAAAATGTATCAATATTTGGATGATCTGCAGTACTCAGCTAACAAATACTTTATAAATGACCAATACCTAGGTCATTTGTATAGGCTCTATACTATATGATTCCAACTATATGACACTCTGGAAAAGGCAAAACTATGGAGACAATAAAAAGACCAGTGGTTGCCAGGAGTAAGAAGGGAGGAAGGGATAAATAGGAAGAGCACAGAAGATTTTTAGGGCAGTGAAACTATTCTGTATGAAACTATAATGGTAAATACATGTCATTACACATTTGTCAAACCCTAGAATGCACAACACCAAAAGCAACCCTAACGTAAACTATGGACTTTGAGTGATAATGATGTGTCAATGTAGGGTTGTCAATTGTAACAAATATACCACTGGGGAAGGATTCTGATAGTGGAAGAGACTATGCGTGTAGAAGGAGGCAGGGAGTATACAGGAACTCTCTATACTTTCTGCTCAATTTTGCTATGAATCTAAAACTGCTTTGAACCATAAAAATCTATTAATTAAAAAAATCATGCATGGATAAAGATATTATTTAACCAATGGCTCTTAACTGATACACCTATGGCTCTCAGTGTAAGAGTATGAAAAAAGTCATTGATATTATTTCAGATATCACACTATTATTAACCTTTAAGAAACTCCCTCTTCGTGAATTTTAGAATAGTATCAAAGAAGAATACCCCCAAAACATGGAAAAGCTTTTAAAATAGTCTCCCTTTTCCACCTATAAATCTGTGTAAAACCAGGCTTTACTTCAGATACTACAACCAAAATACCTTATCACAACAGATTGAATGTAGAAGAAAATACAAGAATCTAGCAGTCACCTATTAAGCCAGACAATAAAGAGACTTTTAAAAAATGTAAAACAATGCCAATCCTCTCAAATGTTTGTTTTGGGGAAACAGCTATTTTTTCATAAAAATTTTTCTTTATATTAACACATAATGAGCCTAACATTGTTATTTTTCAATAAATTAACAAATATTTGAAAATGTCTCCATTTTAATTTCTAATATGGTAGAATCAATACATATAACCCATACAAACAAAAAGCTCTTCGAGGGCCTCAATTTTTAAGAGTGTAAAGGGGTCCTAAGACCAAAGTATTCATAACTGCTGTACAAGAATAAAATATGGAAGACTTTTGAATAACCTCAGAGTGAAGGAACTGTATGTATGGCACAAAACCCAAAAGTCATAATGGTAGAGACTGATCAATTTAACTACATTAAAATAAACTGCCACATGGAAAAAAAATTCCAGGAGCAGAATCAAAACACAAACTGTGAAGACAACATCTGAAACTCATCACTTATATTAGTCTAATTTCTCTAATGTCTAAGTGGCTCCTACACATTAATACAAAAAAGGCTAACTACTCTCCCCCGAAATGAGCAAAGAATATAAACAAAAAAACACAGAAAAGGAAGTAGAAATGGCTCTTAAATAAAAAGATATTCAACCTTTCTCAAGATAAATGCAAATGAAAACATCACCAAGATGCCTTTTTTTAACCTACAACTGGATATGATCAAAAAGTTCTATAAGTCTGTTGTCAGGGTCATCCATATATCCTGATGATATAGTATAAATTTGTACAATCTCCATGGAGACAAAGAGTTATTTAGCAATGTAATTTTATATCCTGCTTATTGTGACTAATAACCATTCTCCTGTATTATTAAAAATTCCTGGTAGGGGAAAGCGGGAATTGGAGAAATGTGGTCAAAAGGTACAAATTTCCAGTTATAAGATAAATAAGTACTATGGATGCAATGTACAACATGATGACTATAGTTAATACTGCTATATTATACACAGGAAAGATTTTAAGACAATAAATCCTAAGTGTTCTCATCACAAGGAGAATTTTTTTTCCTTTATTCTCTCTTTTCTATTTATTGTATCTATATGAGAAGATGGATGTTAGCTGAACCTATTTTGGTAATCATTTCACAATATAAGTAAACCAAACCATCATGTAGCACGTCTTAATTTATACAGTGATATATGTCAATTATTTCTCAGTGAAACAAGGGAAAAAATCGTATATTAAAGAAAAATTCCCCATATGTATGGGAGTTCATTACACTATTCCACCTTTACTTCTTTTTTTTTTTTTTTTTTTTTTTGACTGCGCCACGTGGCTTGCAGGATCTTAGTTCCCCAACCAGGGATTGAACCCGGGCCCTCAGCAGTGAAAGTGCAGAGTCCTAACCACTGGACTGCCAGGGAATTCCCCTACCTTTACTTTTATGTTTGAAATTTTTCATAACACCATGATTTTTAAAAACTTATATATAAATATTATTTAATGTTCATATCATATCCAATGTTATGAATAGATATTAAATGTACTTAACCATTTTCCAGCTGTTGGGCCTTCAAGTTATTTTCAGCTAAATTAACAGTCAATAAACACAGCTGCAATCAATAGCTCCATTCAGATATTTTGGTCCACATTTCATATTTCTTCTTTAGAGTAGATTCCTGAAATTACTGAGTCTATATACATTTAAAGTTAGTGGTATGTGTTATATTTTGTATAGGTCATACCAATATATAATCCTATCAACAGGATACCCATTACCACAAAACTATTGCTAACCCAACAGCAAAAAAGATAATTTCATTTCAATAATGTTAAACATTTTTTCGAATGTTTATACTATTCTTTTGAGAATCTGTTTTTGTTCAGACTTCCTCTCCATTATCCATCTATCTGAAGGCAGCAGAGTTTTAGTGTTTTTCTTACTTATCTTTTGAACTCCTGGTAGCTTAAGGATGTTAATTCTTTCCTTCACTTTATTATTTCTCTGAAAAAGACCATTTTGATTTAATAAAAGCAAGAAAGCGGAGGGACTTCCCTGGTGATCCAGTGGTAAAGAATCCGCCTTCCAATGCAGGGGACGCAGGTTCAATCCCTGGTCAACAGGATACCCATTACCACAAAACTATTGCTAACCCAACAGCAAAAAAGATAATTTCATTTCAATAATGTTAAACATTTTTTCGAATGTTTATACTATTCTTTTGAGAATCTGTTTTTGTTCAGACTTCCTCTCCATTATCCATCTATCTGAAGGCAGCAGAGTTTTAGTGTTTTTCTTACTTATCTTTTGAACTCCTGGTAGCTTAAGGATGTTAATTCTTTCCTTCACTTTATTATTTCTCTGAAAAAGACCATTTTGATTTAATAAAAGCAAGAAAGCGGAGGGACTTCCCTGGTGATCCAGTGGTAAAGAATCCGCCTTCCAATGCAGGGGACGCAGGTTCAATCCCTGGTCAGGGAACTAAGATCCCACACGCTGCGGGGCAACTAAGCCCGCATGCCACAACTACTGAGCTCGCGCATCTCAACGAGAGAGGCCACGTGCCACAAACTACAGAGCCCACCACTCTGGAGCCCGCACCATAACCAGAGAGAAGCCTGTATGCTGTAATGAAAGATCCTGCATGCCACAACTAAGACCTGATGCAGCCGAAAAGAAAAAAACAAAACAAAACAAAAAAACCTGGGGCTTCTTAAAAAAAAAAAAAAGGAAGAAAGAGGAGGCAAGTAACAATATCATGGTAAGACTTGAATTAGAATGACTATTTAGAAAACACCAGATTCTGTTTAACTTGCCTTAATCCTTGATTTTTAAAAATTAGTATTGTAATAATTTTTAAATTTTCTTATGTTACTCATTCCTGATTTTTAGAACAATCTTACATTTTAGTTTGTAGCATAAAAATATTACGCTGAAGTCAAATTCAGTTCATAGTTTACAAACGATCTCGATACATATTGAGACAATAAGTTGAAATGGGTTTGCAGTATATATGACTTAGAAATCAAAGGGAAAAACTGAAGGCTAATTCTAACAAAATTCTATTCCCAAAGACAGATTCAAATTGTTCTACTCTGGGGGACTTCCCTGGTGGTCCAGTGGGTAGGACTCGAAGCTCCCAGTGCAAGGGGCCTGGGTTCGATCCCTGATTGGGGAACTAGATCCTGCAAGCATGCCGCAACAAAGACCCCCTAAGACCCAGCACAGCCTAAAGAAATAAATAGCAAATTGTTCTACTCTGGAACTCTAAAGGCTGCTCTGTCCAGATTCTGAAGGGCATGCTGATCAGTATTTACGTAAATGGTTTTAAATAAATCCTTGTATGTTTTGTTACTTGAGTAACAAATTATTATTTCTATATTTATTATTATTTCCCTTTGGAGCCATTATCAGAAATAAAACAGTCAATTCAAAATAATAAGATAAATATGAACATACATGAGTACTTCATCAGGCAAACTGAAAATCTGAAACTTCATTAAAAGGGAGAAGTAGGTCAATCTGGTAAGTAAAGCAGAAAAGGACTAAATAGAACCAAGAGAAGAAAGACAAAATAGGACAATAATTACCTCCCACCAAGTCCTTCAATTCGTTCTCTTTCCTTGGGAAGTTCTGGCTTATGGTCCTGTGTCACCTCCACAGCTCTGATAAAATCATCCTTTGGGTCATCCTGAATTCCAAGAACCACCCCTGAGTCACCCACATGAGCTACATACATCTTCAGGCCCCGTATGATGACCACACTGGCAGTTGTCCCTGACGTGCTGGGAAGACCTGTCATAGTCTTTGGCCATTCTGCTGTAATAAAAAATAAAACATTTTACTCTTTCAGGTGTATACATTAATCCTGTGGCAGAATAAAAATGCCAACATATGCTGAATTAGCATGTTAAAATTTGAATTAGCATAGGAAAATATTTAAGAAAAATATTTTGAAAGCTATTAAAGAAGGACTTGTATTAATCCCTTCATGCACACATTAATAAATTAATTTTATAAATAATGCAATTATATTATGACCATCAAGCCGATCCTAGGAGAAAAATGTTACAGCATAGATTTACTAATTCCACATAAGTCTTAGTCTTAATTACATTTAGTGGCAAGGATATGTTAAAAGTTTTGATACCATACTGCTAGCAGCTTATCATCTGTTTATTAATTTCACTTCAAGAAGATTTTCAGAAAAAGCTACTGGATTTGTTTTTGAAACAACAGTTGAATATTCATAACCTAATAAATAACATTTATTGAGTGCTTACTGGATACCACTTTCTGTGCTAAGAGCTTTACATATATTGTATTATCCCATATAATACTAATAAACCTAAGTGATAGATAAGATTAGTTCCATTATTTTCATTTTGCAGATGTGGAAACCAAAACTTTGAATGGTTAAGAAATTTGCTCAAAATAACTCAAGTATTTTAAGTGGCAAAGATCCCATATACCTAATTCTAAAACCTATACTGACTGATTATATTCACTATCATTTAAAATTCTGAAATATTCTGTAATATTAAACTACAAGTTACAGTTCAAGACAGCAAACTAAGTCCAAACACTGACATATTCTCCCCACCAAAATCCTACTGAAAGGACAGAATATAAATATTAGAAAAAGTCCATAGCAGTCATGAAACACAGAGAAGGGTCATAAGAAAATCTGAGGAATTCCTGGAATTTTAAACAAATGGAATTATATTGAGGGAAAAATCAGAACGCAAAATTTGTAATCCAACATAAGGAAAAAGCACAGTCAGTAAAGGAGGCAGTACATCAGTATTCCCCATTAACAGAGTTCCAGAAAAGTTCAAACTCAGAGGCAGTGGCAAAGGCTGAAGTCAGGAATGGATGGTAGAAGCTTGGCAGATTCATTTAAAACTGCAGGAGCTAGGTCAGTGCCTAAACTCCCTGCATGGTAAAAGGTGAAACATTTAAGTTCCTAAGATGCCAGCAACTATAATACCTCTCTTCTAAGAAAAGTGGTGCATCGGCTGATAGGGACAACAGGGTCTCAAAGGGGATGTGGGAGAAGAAATAAGGCCCCTCCCCAAATGGACGGGTGCCATACAACTTTTATAGTCACAAGGCTTCTCTAATATATTTGGGCTAACTAGTTCTTTTCTTTTCCAATATTATATATGCTGAAAAGCCATCTCTTGAACACTACAGTGCATCTCCCCATCCCATCCCATCCCGCAGATGGAACCCACCCTCCAGAGTGACCTGTCACTCACAACAGAGGGTTGCTTGCAGTATATGAAGCTAGAAATTCACACACACAGGCATATACACATGTAAAACTATCAGCAACAGCACCAGACACATAGTTAGTGCTCAATAAACATTAGTTTTTGTTGTTATCACCATTACGTATTTAAGAAAAGCAACTAGCCTGAGAGGCACCAAGTGGAGTTGCCAAAAAAAAAAAAAAAAAAGGCCCTAAAGAAAACATTTGTGGATAGATTACTGGCATTGATAAAGTTCAATAAGGTTACTGGATATAAATAGTTACATAAAATATGAGTTCTATTTTTGTAAAACAGCAACAAAAAATTACAAAATGTAACTTTAAAAAAAAAGATCCCATTCACAATACAGCGAAAGGTGTGATATATCTGCCAACAATGCTAACAAATCTCTAATAAGACCTGTAGGAAAAGTTGTAAGCCAGTGAACAAATACAACAGTGAGCACAGAGACAGATCCAAGCATATTCAGACACTTGATATAGGAACAGTGGAGAAAGGACATTCAATAAATGGAACTGGGATAAAATTAAAAAACAAAAAACAACTTTGGGTCCCTGATGCCAAACACACACACACACACACACACACACACACACACACCAGTGGAGAAAGGACATTCAATAAATGGAACTGGGATAAAATTAAAAAACAAAAAACAACTTTGGGTCCCTGATGCCAAACACACACACACACACACACACACACACATAAAATCAATTCCAGGTACATTAAGGACCTAACGTGAAAAGCAAAGCTAAAATGGTTAGATAATGCACAAGAAAGTACATTTATGATCTCAAGGTGGGGAAGGATTTCCTAAAGACAAAGAACGGACTAGCCATATAAGAAAATGATTGTGAAGTTGTACTACCATCAAAATTAAGAATTTCTGTTCATCAAAAGATATGATTACTAGAGTGAAAAGAACTCACAGAATGGAAAAGGATATATTTGTAATATATACACACCAAAGGAATGGTATCCAGAATATATAAAATGCTACAACAAATCAAATCAAGAAGACTACTCAATAGAAAAATGGATGAAGGACCTGAACAGGCTTTTACAAATGAGGAAATCCAAAGAGCCAAAAAGCATGCAGAGGTGTTTGTCTTCTTTAATCATCACGGAAATACAAATTAAAAGCCATAATGAGGACTTCCCTGGTGGCACAGTGGTTAAGAATCCGCCTGCCAATGCAGGGGACACGGGTTCGAGCCCTGCCGGTAAGATCCCACATGCCACGGAGCAACTAAACCCGTGTGCCACAACTACTAAGCCTGCGCTCTAAAGCCTGTGAGCCACAACTACTGAAGCCCACGCGCCTAGAGCCCGTGCTCTGCAACAAGGGAAGCCACCGCAATGAGAAGCCTGTGCACCACAATGAAGAGAAGCCCCTGCTCGCCGCAACTAGAGAAAAGCCCGTGCTCAGCAATGAAGACCCAATGCAGCCATAAATAAATAACTCAATAACTCAATAAATAAATAAATAAATAAAAGCCATAATGAGATACCACAACATAATTATCAGATTGCTGAATAAATTAAAGTTTGACAAGAGTAAGTTAAGAATGTGGAGTAACATGTTCTATCATCAACTACTGGTAGGAGTATAAACTGGTACAACTATTTTAGAAAACATCTAGGCATTATACGGTAAAGGTGAAGATATGTATACTCTTGACTACTCACTACCCATTGGTATACAGCATAAATTCATGACACACAATACAGATGAATGTTCATAGCAGCATTGTTCATATGGGCTAAAAACGGGCAACAGCTCAAATGTCCTTCAACATAACAACAGACTATACTACATATAATGGGTGAGAATCTCACAAGAAGGATGAGATAAAAGAATACATTCAGCATGATTTTCTTCAGAAAAAAAAAACTATCATATTTACAGACAAGAGGTAAAACTATTAAGAAAAATAAGTAAATCACTACAGACCTATAATCACAAAAGTCAAGATCGTGGCTGCCTCTTGGGGGAAGACAGAAATATGAGATCAGAAAGGCCATACAGGGGCTTCTGGTGTACAGGCAATGTTCTCTTTTGTAACTGGATGGTGTTCATTTTATGATTATTTATTAAAGTGTACATTTATGTTTTATGGCCTTTTACGTATGCATGCTATGTTATATTTCACACCTTTTTTAAGTTAAAAGAAAAACAAGCAGCAGGAAGAAGGCATCAATTTTGCAAACATAGATCACAGCAGACAGCTCCCTAGCCCATGCAGTTTTGCAGCCTGGTTACAGATGTCATTTCCAGAAGCCCAGCGTAGAGTATGGTGTATGTTTCTTTAGCCCTTTCAATTATTTTATGGGTTAACTGTAGCTCTTGCTAAAGCATTTTCTTTTTTCCTTTTTTTTTAAAAAAAAAAACAACTAGAAAACATTGTTTTCTGCAGCTAAGAACCTGGGAAAAAAATCTATTATCATAATAAATGCGAACGAGGTGAACTCCCAGAAACAAGGGTTCTTAACCACATTCAGAAAATAAAATTTACCTACAGCATACAAGTAATTTAGCTGTTTGCAAAAAGCACCTAAAACGAGATGAAAAAGGAGAAAAAAAGCTAAAAATAAAAAGGATATTCAAAGCAATGTTAATATTTGAATCACATTTTTTGTCAAAAGCACTAACATATTATGAAAGATATTCCGCAATGATCTAAAAATACTGAAAAATCCATGCTTTCCCTATTCATTTGAAATGTCACCTTTTATCATATGTTACATTTTGCCTCAGATCTATTTCTGGACTCATCCTACTAATCTATTTATGGTGCTTTTTAATAATAGGGAGTTTAAGTATCCGCCAATTATTCTTCTTTTTCAATATTCCCTTAAGTATTTTTCCATATGAACTTCAGAAGCAACTTGCAAAATTAAAAAACAAACCCTCTGAAGGTTCTGATTGAAACTGCAATAAATTTATATATTAAGGAACCTACCTCTTTAATTTGTCTTCCTTAGTTAGCCTTTCTTGTTTTCTACTTTACATTTTAATCTTTTAATTTTAAAAAAATGACTTAAAACTAGGAGCATATTAAAAAGACAGTATCAGATAGTATATGAACTCTGACATAAGTATCCTTTAGGAAATGTGCATAAGTCATTAAAACAAAGACTAGGGACTTCCCTGAGGGAGCAGTGGTTAAGGATCTGCCTGCCAATGCACGGGACACAGGTTCGTGCCCTGGTCCGGGAAGATCCCACACGCCTCAGAGCAACTAAGCCCGTGCGCCACAACTACTGAGACTGCACTCTAGAGCCCGTGAACCACAACCACTGAAGCCTGCACGCCTAGATCCCGTGCTCCGCAACAAGAGAAGCCACTGCAATGAGAAGCCTGCCCACCACAACAAAGAGCAGCCCCCTCTCGCCACAACTAGAAAAATCCTGTGTGCATCAATGAAGACCCACTGCAGCCAAAAATAAATAAATAAAATAAATTGAAAAAAATCACTGTTATAAAAAAAGTGATTCAGTTATACATATTATTTATATATATATATATATATTTTTTTTTTTTTTGCCACGCCACGCGACGTGTGGCATCTTAGTTCCCCCACCAAGGATTGAACCGGTGCCCCCTGCAATGGAAGCGCAGAGTCCTTTTTTGCCCTTAATTTTTTATTATTTTTTGGGGGGTGGGGGTGGGGGCTGCGTTGGGTCTTCGTTGCTGTGTGCGGGCTTTCTCTAGTTCCGGCGAGCGGGGGCTACTCTAAGTTGCGGTGTGCAGCCTCCTCATTGCGGTGGCTCCTCTTGTCGCGGAGCACAGGCTCTAGGGGCACAGGCTTCAGTAGTTGTGGCGCACGGGCTTAGTTGCTCCGTGGCGTGTGAGATCTTCGCAGACCAGGGCTTGAACCTGTGTCTCCAGCATTGGCAGGCAGATTCTTTTTTTTCTTTTCTAAATAGATTTTTTTTTAATTTATTTATTTATTGCTTGCTTGCTTGCTTGCTTGATTGGCTGCGTTGGGTCTTTGTTGCTGTGCGCGGGCTTTCTTTAGTGGCGGCGAGCCGGGTTTTCTCATTGCCGGGGCTTCTCATTGCGAGGGCTTCTCTTGTTGCGGAGCACAGGCTCTGGGCGCGCAGACTTCAGTAGTTGTGGCATGTGGGCTTCAGTAATTGTGCCTCGCAGGCTCTAGAGTGCAGGCTCAGTAGTTGTGGCGCACAGGCTTACTTGCTCCGCGGCATGTGGGATCTCCCCAGACCAGGTCTCGAACCCGTGTGCCCTGAGTTGGCAGGCGGATTCTTAACCACTGTGCCACCAGGGAAGCCCAGAAGCGCGAAGCCTTAACCACTGGACCACCAGGGAAGTCCCTATATGTTCTTTTTTTTAAAATTCTTGTCCATTATAGGTTATTACAAGATATTGAATATATTCCCTGTGCTATACAGTAAATCCTTATTGTTTGTCTATTTTATATATGGTACACTAAAATCTTTTTTTTTTTTTGGTACGCAGGCCTCTCACTGTTGTGGCCTCTCACGTTGCGGAGCACAGGCTCCGGACGCACAGGCTCAGTGGCCATGGCTCACAGGCCCAGCCGCTCCGCGGCATGTGGGATCTTCCCGCGCCGGGGCACGAACCCGTGTGCCCTGCATCGGCAGGCGGATTCTCAACCACTGTGCCACCAGGGAAGCCCCACACTAAAATCTTTCAAACA
Source organism: Physeter macrocephalus (assembly GCF_002837175.3). Lineage (NCBI taxonomy): Eukaryota > Metazoa > Chordata > Mammalia > Artiodactyla > Physeteridae > Physeter > Physeter macrocephalus. Next base: position 101,027,150 of record NC_041227.1, on the reverse strand, counting down.
CATTTTACTAACTCTTCTCTCTAGGCAAGAAATACTAAGGGAAGAGGCTGCAATGAAAATGGGCTCCCTGATCTCTGTGGATGGGAGAACCCTGAGGTGACAGAGATCAGATAGGAGCAGTTAATTACCCAAAGAAAATCTGGTACGGTTACCTCACTGACAACAGGGCAGAAGAAAAATTGGATCTGCAGAATGATCTTTCACAAAAAAAAGGAAACGAAACAAAAAACAAAAAGAAAATCTTCCAAGTTTAGTTAAAGAATTGTTAACCTTCTTCAAAGTGATATGTGGCCATTTTCACATGTAGCTATACACCAAGGAAAAAGAAATACCCACAACATTGAGTAACTACTGAACAATGGCTCTAAGATAATAATTCTGGGGCTACAAAACACAGCCACAGTCCACTGATAAGAGCTAAGGCTCAGGGAGGTCAGGTACTAAATAGGACTTTCAATCCAGTCCACCTCAGAACCAATGGAATACCAAACCTATGCCACAACTAGTTTGGTCCCCGAATAACCTCAGCAACTAATTGCTTCCCGACATAGCTCTTCATTGATTGGTCGAAAGCCTATTAGGGTAGAAAAGGCCAAGTGCAAGACCACCAATGATACTCTCTTCCAAAATAGAAAATTAAAAGCGTTATCACATTTCTCAAAGAATAACAAAGACTGGTGTCAGCATTAAAACATGAGCTGAGGTGGTGATCCGATATATTCCATTCTATAATTTGACCACTGCAAAAGTCTGATAGCTCTTGGAAAATGACAGGGAATTATAATCAAATGGTGATTCCAAATGCTGCTGCAAGTTTCTGATTTATTCTCTGTACTGAAACAAAAAAATATAGCCTGGTATGCATCCAGCAGCAGGGCTCTGATGAAACTGCTACCTAGATTCCTGGAGGTATCCAAGGTTTCTAATCTGAGACCTGCTTCTTCAGGTTTACTTTTTATTTTTTTTCCCCCAGGAATAATCCAAAGAATTTTTTTCTTGAACCAACAGAAAGCAAACTGCCAACAAAATATACCGTCACTCCCAAATACTATTATAGTATCTAGTTCCTACAATACACCATCAAAATCAGGAAATTAACATTGATACCATACAACCATCTAATCCATATATCTCATGCAAATTTCATCAACTATCCTAACAATATGCTTTATAGTAAAAGGATAAAATTCAGGATTCCTTGTTATATTTACTTAACATTTATCTTTATTCTCTTCCAATCTGGAACAATTCCTCAGTGTTTCCTTGATGCTTTTTAGGAGTACTTTGCCAGTCATTTCAAGAATATCTCACAGTTTGGGTTTGTTTCATGTTTCCTCATGTTTGTAATCAGATTACACATTTTTGGCAGGAATATCACAGAAATATTAAATATGATCTTCTCCCTGCAGGCAGTATACAGTTTCAATTTGTCCCGTTAAAAGTGATGATACTCTTGATCACTCGATTAAGGTGCTGTCTACCAGGTTTCCCCCTATAATCCTTTTCCTTTTGTAATTAATAAGTGTTCAAAAGGAGATTATCTGAGATGACATAAATATCCTTGGAGTGGGTTGAGTGGTGCCCCCCCCAACTTCAATAAAAGATATGCTCACCCACAACCTGTGAATGTGACCTTATTATTTGGGAAAAGGATCTTTGCAGATGTAATTAGGTCAAAGATCTTAAGAAGAGATCACCCTGGATTAGAGTGGGCCTTAAGTCCAAAGACAAGTGTCCTTAAAAGAGAAGAGCAGGGGAGAAGACACAGAGGAGGCAATATAAAGACAGTGGAGACTGGGTGATGCATCTACAAGACAAGAAATGACAAGGATTGCTGCCAGACACCAGAAGCTAGGGGAGAGCATGGAACAGATTCTCCCTCAGGACCTCCAAAAAGGAATCAACCCTGCTGACACCTGGATTTCAGACTTCTGGCCTCCAGAACCATGAGAGAATAAATTCCTGTGGTTTTAAGCCACCCAATTTGTGCTAATTTGTTACAGCACCTCTAGGAAAGTAATATAGCAATTCTGTTCCTCAAAGCTTTACCTACTTGTTGTAGCATTTATTGATGTCTCTTGGCTGAATCAACTATTATGATGGTTACCAAATGAGATTTGAGTTCTATCATTCCTTCTACATTAAAAAAATATATGTATTTGTTTATTTGGCTGCGCTCGGTCTTAGTTGTGGCATGCAGGATCTTTAAGTTGCAGCATGCATGTGGGATCTAGTTCCCTGACCAGGGATCAAACCCAGGCCCCCATGCATTGGGAGAGTGGAGTCTCAACCACTATACCACCAGGGAAGTCCCCATTCCTTCTACATTTATTAGTGGACTTCCATAAAGAAAAGCTTTACATCAGCTTTATTTGTAATAGCCAAAAGCTGTAGACAATCCAAATGCCCATCAATAGGTGAATGGAGGGCTTCCCTGGTGGCGCAGTGGTTAAGAATCCGCCTGTCAATGCAGGGGACACGGGTTCGAGCCCTGGTCCAGGAAGATCCCACATGCCGCGGAGCAGCTAAGCCCGTGCACCACAGCTACTGAGCCTGTGCTCTAGAGCACGCGAGCCACAAATACTGAGCCCGTGTGCCACAACTACTGAAGCCCGCGCACCTAGAGCCCGTGCTCCACAACAAGAGAAGCCACCACAGTGAGAAGCCCACGCACTGCAACGAAGAGTAGCCCCTGCTCACCGCAACTAGAGAAAGCCCGCGTGCAGCAACGAAGAGCCAACGCAGCCTAAATATATATATATGTATATATGTGTATATATATATATATATATATAAAATAGGTAAGCCCGTGCACCACAGCTACTGAGCCTGTGCTCTAGAGCACGCGAGCCACAAATACTGAGCCCGTGTGCCACAACTACTGAAGCCCGCGCACCTAGAGCCCGTGCTCCACAACAAGAGAAGCCACCACAGTGAGAAGCCCACGCACTGCAACGAAGAGTAGCCCCTGCTCACCGCAACTAGAGAAAGCCCGCGTGCAGCAACGAAAAGCCAACGCAGCCTAAATATATATATGTATATATGTGTATATATATATATATATATATATATATAAAATAGGTGAATGTATAAACAAATTGTAGTATATCTAGACAATAGCATACTACTCGGTAATAAAAAAAGGAATGAACAATCGATATATGCAACAACATGTAGCAGAGATTATCTAATACTGATTGAAAGTAATGACTGATTAACAAAAATGGAAAAAACTGGTACTTGATAAATATGGCAAACTCATTCAGAACATGGGATGTGTGAGAGGGTGAAGGTCCTTGATGGTAAAAACTGAGAAATATCAAACTAAAATAAAGATACAGGTTTAAAATTCTATGATTTAATAAAGGTTTTCTTCCAGTTTAGTTATATCTGGCTTTCTCTGTCTTTCCCTTTACCTCTTCCACCCCTCTTCTGCATTTGTCCGTGCCTGTCTCTGTCTTTAAACTTAAGATAATGAAAACTATGTGCCAAAACCAGAACCAACAATTTATGTTAGGACCAGCTTCTTCATAATTCATTCATTTGGCCATATTCTTTTAAGTAAATGCTCTGATTTTCATTTGAACAAATTAAAAAAACAAAACGTCCCATATTTCATCTTCCTTTACAAATACTATGGCAAATTTCCTATAATCACATCAGAGATCACACTACATTTATTTCAAGAGTATGTCATTATCTTTCTAATGGCTCTCTTGATAACATAAGTCAATTGACTATGGCTCAAAGGAATAAAAGCTGCATGTTGTTCACTATCTTCTCTGAATTATCAAAAGAAAAGGATAATAAGAACATTATTTCAAACGAATAAACCTAAAGAAGCACACACAAACTTTGAAACATTATTTCTTAGAAGGCAAGCATAACACAAGAACCGTAAATCCAGACATAGGAAAATACATAAATCAGGCACATACTATAACTTAAGATCAAGAAGTAATAAAAATATGAAAAAAATTACTTTTAAAAAAGGATATGTTGGGAATTCCCTGGCGGTCCAGTGGTTAGGACTCCCTGCTTCCACTGCCAGGGGTCCAGGTTCTATCCCTGGTCAGGAAACCAAGATCCCACAAGCCGCATGGCACGGCCAAAAAAAAAAAAAAAGGATATGTTCACACATACTTTCTCACTCCATGCTATATTTATCAAATCCCCCAGCCTCAAGACAAAAATAAGTCATAGAAAAATTTTTGGATAAATTAAGTTTTCCTTTTTTATTTGGCAAGAGTACACAAGCACTAGAACAATGCTAGAGAGGTCAAGCTCAATGTTAATTAAATAAATCAAGAAAGGCTTAGGGGACTTCCCTGGTGGTCCAGTGGTTAAGACTCTGAGCTCCCAATGCAGGGGGCCCGGGTTCTATCCCTGGTCGGGGAAATCCCGCATGCCACGCGGGCCAAAAAAAAAGGCTTAGGAAGACAAAGAAGGTATTCTTTAAAAATATAAGAAAGCTCTTCACACCCATTAATATGGCTATTATTATTATTTTTTTTTTTTTTGGCAGTACACGGGCCTCTCACTGTCGTGGCCTCTCCCGTTGTGGAGCACAGGCTCTGGACGCACAGGCTCAGCAGCCATGGCTCACGGGCCCAACCGCTCCGCAGCATGTGGGATCTTCCCGGACCGGGGCACGAATCCGTGTCCCCTGCATCGGCAGGTGGACTCTCAACCACTGCGCCACCAGAGAAGCCCCTATTATTTTTTAAGAAAAGAAAAATATCAAGTGTTGGCAAGAATGTGGAGAAATCAGGACCCTTGTAGCATTGCTTGTGGCAATGTAAAACAGTGAACCTGCTGTGAAGACACTTTGGTGATTCCTCAGAAAGTTAAATACAGAATTACCAAATGACCAAGCCATTCCACTTCCAGGTTTAGACTCAAAAGAACTGAAAAGAGAGACTCAAACAGATACTTGTACACCTATGTTCACAGTAGCATTGTTCATAACAGCCAAAAGGTGGAAACAACCCAAATGTCTATCAATAGATGAATGGATAAACATAATGTGGTGTATATATACAGTGGAATATTATTCAGCCTTATAAAGGAAGAAAATTCTGATACATGGTACAATTTGGACGAACCTTAAAGACATTAAGCTAAATGAAATAAGGCACTAAAAGGACAAATATCGTATGATTCCGCTTACATGAGTTACATAGAATAGGTGAATTAATAGCAATGGAAAGTAAAATAGAGGTTTACTAGGGACTGGGGAAGAGGATAATGGGGAATTACTGTTTAATGGGTACAGAATTTCCATTTCGGTAATGGACAAGCTCTGAAAATGGACAGTGGTGACTGTTGCAAAATATTGTGAATGTACTTGATGCCACTGAACTGTACACCTAAAATTGGCTAAAATGGTAAATCCTATGTGTATTTTACAATTTTTAAAGGGGGAAATTTTTTTAATTAAAAAGAAAGTAAGAAAGCCAATTTAACCATTACACCCACAGAAATTCAACTAAACTAGCAGCTACTTTGGGCAAGGAATGGCACGGTTAGTCCTAAGAGATTAACTATAAGATATGTAAGGCAGTATCTTTGCCCCCAAAGAAAGACGTCAAGATTTAGCTGAGAGGCAGATAAAACATAGCCGTTATCTCACAACGCTGTGAGTGATCTTTACAGGGATTCCACAAGGCCAAAACTATTTTCTTAATATTTCTGAGTTTATTTGCCCTTTGCACTGTGTTGATACCTGCACTGATGGTTCAGAAGCAGTGGTTAGGGGACTTCCCTGGTGGTCCAGTGGTAAAGAATCCACCTTGCAATGCAGGGGACATGGGTTCGATCCCTGGTCAGGCAGCTAAGATCCCACATGCCGCGGGGCAACTACTAAGCCCGTGTGCCACAACTACTGAGCTCGCGCGCCTCAACTAGAGCCTGTGTGCCACAAACTAAAGAGCCCACACGCCCTGAAGCCTGCTCGCCACAACTAGAGAAGAGAAAACCCACCACCACAACTAGAGAGAAGTCAGCACACCACAACAAAGAGCCCGCGCGCCACAACGAAAGATCCCGCGTTGCTGCAACTGATACCCAACGCAGCCAAAAATAAATAAAATAAATTTTAAAAATAAATCTTAAAAAAAAAAAAAGCAGTGCTTAGTAAAACTGCTGGTGCCTTAGCAGGAGTCAAGACAGTGGTACCAAAGTGAACTAGTAATCACTGTATTCACCGTAGCCACTCACTTACAGCTTTAAAAAAAAAAAAAGGCAAACCAGTTTAACTTAAGAATGTCCTTGATGATGCAATAAAAATTAATTTTATTAAACTTCCACCCATGAATACATGTCATTTTAACATTCTGTAAGACAAGAAGAGAAGCATGAATAATAGACTTCTGTTGCATACTAGGGCTGTATAGAGGAAAAGCACTTGTGATTGTGTGAGTTATGAAATGAAGTAGCCACAATTTTCACAGACCATCATTTTTACTTGAAAGACTGATAAAATGGGTTAATAAGACTTGGGCAGGGAGTTCCCTGATGGCCTAGTGGTTAGGATTCTGGCCTTTCACTGTTTCCTGTGTCAAGACTTCCATATACTCAGCATACTTTTTTTTTTTTAATTCAAGTTTTGATGATGGAGTACGAGGTTAACTATGGAACAAAGCAAACTTTAACATTTGGTGTATAAATTTTGGTTCAAAAAGTACATACATGTCAAAAAAACATATACATTCACATTTAACAGCATGGTTTCTGCTTAATTAAAAATATGTTCGGGCTTCCCTGGTGGCACAGTGGTTAAGAATCCTCCTGCCAATGCAGTGGACACGGGTTCGAGCCCTGGTCCGGGAAGATCCCGCATGCCGCGGAAGCCTGTGCGCCGAGAGCCTGTGCTCCCCAACGAGAAGCCACCACAATGAGAAGCCCGCACACCACAACGAAGAGTAGCCCCCGCTCGCAGCAACCAGAGAAAGCCCGTGCACAGCAATGAAGACCCAACGCAGCCAAAAATAAATAAATAAATAAATTTATTAAAAAAAAAAAAAAAAAAAAAAAAGTTCAATGGGCTTCCCTGGTGGCGCCGTGGTTAAGAATCCGCCTGCCAACACAGGAGACACGGGTTCAAGCCCTGGTTTGGGAGGATCTCACATGCCGCGGAGCAACTAAGCCCGTGCGCCACAACTACCGAGCCTGCGCTCTAGAGCCCGCTAGCCACAACTGCTGAGCCCACGTGCCACAACTACTGAAGCCCGCGCGCCTACAGCCCGTGCTCAGCAACAAAAGAAGCCACTGATATGAGAAGCCCGCGCACCACAACTACCGAGCCTGCGCTCTAGAGCCCGCTAGCCACAACTGCTGAGCCCACGTGCCACAACTACTGAAGCCTGCGCGCCTAGAGCCCGTGCTCAGCAACAAAAGAAGCCACTGCTATGAGAAGCCCGCGCACCACGACGAAGAGCAGCCCCCGCTCAGCGCAACTAGAAAAAGCCTGCGTGCAGCAACAAAGACCCAACGCAGCCAAAAATAAAAATAAATAAATTTATTTTTTAAAAATGTGTTCAAGTAACAGGGTTTATACTTTATCCTTTTAGTGAAAACATATGGCAAATTCACGTTGCCCCAAGTGTGCTGCAAAATAAACAGGACTCTAAATCGTTCTTTGTGTCTAATCTTCCTCTATCTTGTCTTGCTGTCCACTCCTACTTGCTCTGCAAGCAATGAAATGACAAATTTCTGGAATATACTGCTGGTGCTTTCAGCTGTGCTCTGCCTACACAAAAACAAAACAAATCCATAATAGGGACCTCTGGGATTGGATGGAAAACGCCTCCCACCGGCGGACTGGTTGTTCTATGAGTCAATCAAATAATTCCTGGCAGAAAGCCAGGCAGATAGAAAACAGACTTTGAAAGAAGCTACTCTACAACTCTACGACAATACCTTTTTAAAATGTTCTGTATCTGACCAACCTTTACACTCTTCTCTATGTCTCTGTCCCTCTGCTGAAAATAAAGCAACACTATCCTACCATAAACCACAGGACTTTTTAAAATGACAGAAGTAGTATTACCTTTTCTCTAAAAAAAAGATTCAGACCATTCATTCACAGCAATGGGTAAGCAATTATCACTCTGTATGATAACATACGTTGGGTACAGGAACATAGTCTGCTTTAGAGAACACTTAAAGCTTAGATGAAACTACAACTACACCCAAGTTTTAGAAATGA
>NC_041227.1:101014698-101018441 GCF_002837175.3 Physeter macrocephalus | reverse complement strand
CCTGGTGCAGGCGCTGTCTGACATCCCTAGTCCCAGTGAGTCAGGATGGTGTGGACTGGGAGGCGGGGGGCTGGGGGAGGGGAGAAGACTTCTTCCTACAGAAGAAGGTCTGGATGGTGGAGGAGCCTGTACTCTCAGAGTGAGGTGCATGAGTCTCCCCAGATATGAACACCACCACGCTGAAAGACATCAAACTCTTCGACCTGCTCCCCAAGAAGGAGAAACTGAGGCACTACTTCCGCTACCTGGGCTCGCTCACCACACCAGGCTGCGATGAGAAGGTGGTCTGGACCGTGTTCCGGGAGCCCATTCAGCTCCACAAGGACCAGGTACACGGGGCCCGGCCGAGGGTGCAGCCTCCCCTGCGTCAGCTCCTGGAAACTGTCCCTTTTCCGGGGGGCCCCAGGCAGTCTGGGGCTCAGCAAGCCCCCAGGTGAGGCTAATGCAAGCTCAAGCTTGAGAACCACTGTTCTCTGGTAACAGTGATGATAGTAATAGTAATCACAGGCCCTCAAATCCCAGAGCTGTGAGTCCCCTCTGCTTAGGACACTCATGGGAGCTGAGCCCCCATGGATGCAAAGCACTTTACCCTCCAGCCCTGCACCTGGAGGCCAGAGCAGGTGCTGTCAGCGCTCGACTTAGAGCAAGGTCACTGCTGGCCAGTCACCCCGGGAGTGGGCAGACCCGCCGCGCCCCTGGAATTGGCCCCTGCGCCCTGGAGGCTGAGGCCGACGAGCTGTGTGTGCGCTCCTGAGAGCCTCCTCTTCTGAGCGGTTTCACTCCCCTGGCCTCGCCAGCCCCCGACCTCCACCCTCTGCAGACCCCTTCTCTGGAGAAGGTGCTCGAAGCTCCTTGTGCCCAGCCAGCCTGGCTCCTGACACAGCTCCCCCAGAGACGACGGGGGCTACCTGCAGCCCCCAGCCCTACTTTCATGCACTCCTGAGTCCCTGCATTGGGTACAACAACGTACAGACACACACACACACACACACACACACACACACACACGAGCACACACACTTCACCATCCCTGATTCTTTTCCTCTGCACAAGAACCTGAGAGGGCTCAGAGAGGCCAGGCGACTGGCCTGAGGTCACACAGTGAGGAGTGCAGCTCCACCAGCTTCATCCCTCCCTGCTGAGCCCTGTGCCTTCCACAGATCCTGGCATTCTCTCAGAAGCTGTATTATGACAATGAGAAGAAACTGAAAATGACAGACAATGTCAGGCCCCTGCAGCCCCGGGGGCAGCGCCAGGTTTTCAGGTCCCAGGCCCCTGGACGGCTGCTGCCCTTGCCGCCGCCTGCCCTGCTGACCCCCGCGCTCACCTGCCTGACAGCAGGCTTCCTCCGATGACGACTCATGTTTGGACGCTTGACCTCTGGTCTCAGCCCTTCAGAGGGCTTCAGCCTGTGTTCCTCAGGCTTCCCAGGTTGGACTTTGGTGATGATTAAAATATGGACATGTTTTTGGGGAAACCTCTCTCACGTCTGTTTTTAGTTCCCACAACTACTGCTGCCCTGCTCGTCTCAACCCACCCCAGCGTGCCAGGGTAGGGGCCTTAGGGCCTGGAGATTTCTTCTGAGCCGGCACCCCTCCCACCTTTGTGCATTCCCCGTTGACACCCCAATTGGAGAGATGCCGAAGGGACCTCAGAGCTCCAACACAGCCACAGCTGGAGAAGTTCCAATCCAGCCTTTTATTATATAATGGGGGAAGCTGAGGCCCAGAAAGGAAAGGAGGCTGGGTGGAGGCCACATAGTGAGGCCACGGCAGAGCCAGCTGAGAGCCGGCCAGCACCTTCCGCCCTGTACTAGGGGTGGAGAGTGCGGGTCCTGCGTGGGTACAGCCTAGGCGGGGTGGGTAGTGGGGTTCATTTATTTGCCCCAGTGTTTCTTGAGCATCTATGTTCTAGGCACTGGGGCAGTGGCGGGGAATGAGACAGACAAAATGCCTGTCCTCCTGAAGCTCACAGTCTAGCAGGAGACACTATAAATAAAGAGACACATTGTACACCGTATCAGACGGCTGTGGTCAATCAGCGGGAAGGGGCATCCATCAGAAGACTCGCCGGAGGCAGTGGGGGGAGGCCACCTGGAGGCCAGCAAGTGGTCATGCGTGGAGGGGAGGGAGGGGGAGAGAGACAGCGGGCAGGCGAGAGAGGAGGGTGGGGAGGGGGAAGGGGGAGAGGGGAGCGGGGGCCGTGGTGCAGGGGCTGCAGGGGTGAAGAGTAGGGGAGCAGTTAGGAGCCTGATGCCTCATCCAGGACCTACTGGGTCACAGGTGAATCCAAGGGTCTTTGGCCCTTGAACTTAGGAGCTGTCAATGAAGGCACCCCTCCCTCACCCCAAGATCCTGTCTCTAATGGCTTTTTCCTTTCTGGGGCCCAAGAAGGGAGTGAGACTAGGAGGCAGCAGGTGCAGAGAGGAGGGTCCAGAAAACAGGGAGTAAGAAATAAGGGCCCCCACAGGTGGGTCCCAGGCCAGGCTGGGCCCCGGGGGCCAGGGGTTGAGGGGCCTCAGGCTCTGGGACCTCACCATCCAGGGCAGGGCTGGAGTTTTAGAGGAGCGTGAGATGGATTTTAAGAATGGATTGTGGGGGCTTCCCTGGTGGCGCAGCGTTTAAGAATCTGCCTGCTGATGCAGGGGCCATGGGTTCGAGCCCTGGTCTGGGAAGATCCCACATGCCCCGGAGCAACTAGGCCCGTGCGCCACAGCTACTGAGCCTGAGCTCTAGAGCCCACAAGCCACAACTACTGAGCACACGTGCCACAACTACTGAAGCCCGCACACCTAGAGCCTGTGCTCCGCAACAAGAGAAGCCACCACAATGAGAAGTCCGCGCACCGCAACCAAGAGTAGCCCCCGCTCGCCGCAACTAGAGAAAGCCGGTGCGCAGCAAGGACCCAACGCAGCCAAAAATAAATAAATAAAATAAATAAATTTATAAAAAAAAAAAAAAAAAAAAAGAATGGATTTTGGAGGAGCGTGAGAAGAGGGGAAGAGGCCAAGAATGGGCCTTGCCGGATGGCGAGGGGCCCTGGGGCTGGGGCCAGGTCAGCTGGTGTGGGGACAACCTCTCTGTAACAGGCTTCCCGTCTGGAGGTGATGAGATAGATTCCCACAGGAAGATGCAGAGCTAGGCCAGCACACATGGGATTCCACTACCCGATGCTGGAAGCCCTGGCTTGCCGTTGGTCTCTGGAGGGGGGCTGGTTGGAGGAGGTGACCTCTAAGCCTTCTCCCACTCAGATACCCTCAGAGTCCCTGACCACCCCCAGCTAGGCTGAGGGACGAGGGCCGCTCCCCTCCAGAGCAGCCTCCCTCTCCCTTTCCTCCTTCGTGACCAAGAATAAGCACCCCCTCCCTTCACTGCTGACCACACAGCCAGCCTTGGTGAGGTGGGGGTTGGTATTACTGTCACTATGGCAACAGCAGGCAGCTTGTGTCAGCAGGGGGTGTGTGGCCACAAACCTGTTCTCGCTGGTTCCCACGCAGGCAGGCTGGGGGAATCTAAGATCCAAGCTGCGCCCTCGTCCTCCCCTCCCCCTTTCAGGCTCAGGGCTCTCAGAAGTCTGAACTGCCCCTCCTCCTCAACTACACCCTCAAGGCAACATTCAGTGTATAATGTGGCAGCAGAACCAGGAAGTCCCAGCTCTTTTCTAGCGAGCAGGGGAGCCTGGGCCTCTCCAACCCACCCCCCACCCCCCCCACCCCCCCGCCCCGCCGCCGCTGCAGGCACACG
>NC_041227.1:100951651-101014160 GCF_002837175.3 Physeter macrocephalus | reverse complement strand
ACACACACACACACACACACACACACACACACACACGAGCACACACACTTCACTGCGGCCGAACAGGGCTGCGGAAGGCTCCATGGCTGAAGGTTTGGGCCACCACCTGACTTCTAGGTCCCTTAGCACAGACCATATGCATGTTCGTTGAATGCCTGCAGGAGCCGCCATGGGCCACACGACAATCCTATAAGGGGGGTATTTCTCCCGTCGCATGGATGAGGATGCTGAGGCACAGAGAGGGGTTAGGGAACCTGTCAGAACCCGGGGTCACTTCTCTGCCTCTTGGGCTCCACGGCCAGCTTTCTCTCTGACAGTCATCCAACCTCTGGAACAGGGGTGGGGTGGGGTCTGCAGCATGCTGTCCCACCCTGTCTCCACATGCTGCTCTGTATCCCTGATGGGCTGTCTCTCTGGCACCTGGGAGGGAGCTAGGGGCTAAAAATACTCCCCATGTGTTTAGATGATTCTTAGAAAATAAACTTCCCCATCTTGGCTCTCATCGTGCACACTTGCTGGCCACGGTTCCTGTGGCTCTGATCTGACAGTGTTGGGAGGGGGATCAGGGAAGCAGGGGGTGGGGGGAGTAGTAGCGTCTGTAGGGGCCCAGAGTCAAGGGTGGTGGTGGTGGACGTGCCCAGGCGCACATGTAAGTGTAAAGGCTGCTGTGTCACAAAAGTCCAGGGGCTGCCTGTACGGAGACCGCATTGTGAACGCTGCCCCGGTGTGGTGGGTCCTGAGGCTCTGTGCTTCTGAGTGGGTTGGAGGTGGGAAGAGGCAGGGAAGCTGGTAACCTTGCAGGGATGGAAACGTGGCTTCCCTGCTATGGGCATCTCTATCCCCCTGCAAAATGGGCTAAGGTTGACCCTTCTATCTAATGGGGCCTAGCTGTCCTCAGGCTCCGGCTGGTGACCTTGGGAGGAAGGCCAGGCCCGTGCCTGTGGGTGGGACGCTGCTCCTGCACCTTGCATTACACGAGTGGCTCTGCTTGTTTATCTGAATAGAGACAAAGGCATTATCTCCTCTAGGGACCAAGGACATGTTCCTGGCCCCCCTGCGCCCAGGGAGGGGCTTCCTTTGGAGGGAGTGACAGGACAGACAAGTCACAAGCCAGTTCCTTCCTCAGAGCCCTAGTCCCAGCTGAGACTGGACTCATATTTCAAGTGCTGGCTGCTGCAAAGCCTGGGAGGGTGGGGATAGGCACAGGGGCCAGGGAAGGGACGTGGGTACACGGAACAGGATTTTTCTTTCAACAAGACTGAGTCTTTCAACAAACACTATTATTTCCTCTGTGCCGGAGACTGATGATTCAGGGAGAGAAAGGCCCATCTGTGCCTTTCCCCCAGGACTCCCAACCTGGGGAGGGCCTACAAAACATGGGCCATGAGGGGGGTGCAGGGGCCCCAGACCTGGGGTTTGAGTCCCTTTCCCCTGCTGGCTAGCTCGGTGAGGTGACTTGGGTAATTTAATTCACCATTCTGAGCCTGTTTCCTCATCTATAAAATGGGGACAGGGATGGTATTTACCTCATAGGGTTGCTGCAAAGATGAAACAAGATGCCTGGCCAGGAGGATGTATTCAATAATTTGTAGTTACTATTACGATTCTTCTTATTAGAGAGAGAGCACTGAAGGATGGGTAAGGCCTACAGATGGGGAAAAACTGGCTGCTTCCAGGGATGGAGATAGGGCAGCATGGACAGAGGCTGGAATTCTGAGGAGCGATGCATTGGTTCGCCTCTGGGGTCAGCAGCTGATGTTTGGTGGGGTCGCAGTGCTGTTCCTACCCAAGGGAGGACCCTCCCATCCCCAACACATTGCCGCTCTGCTCAGACGACAGGCAGGGACGTCCCCCCAGCCCTCCACCCCACCCACGCACAGAGCAGTCCACTGAGCCAGACCTCCCAGCCCGACCCTGGCCCAACGTTGCCTAGGGTCACTCAGGACACCATCAGGAGGAGCCAAGGGGGCCAGTGGAGGCCCAGGCTGCCTGCAGCTCTCCTGTCCCTGCTTTGTTAGGTGGGGTCAGGGTGGGAGCCTGCTTTGCTGCTGTGGGATTGACTGGGCTGGGGACTGGGCTCCTATTTCACCTTCCTTCCGGTCCTTCCCCTCCCTCTTCTCAAGGAGCCGCGAACTCACGCACACGCCCTCTGATCCGTCCTTCTCGCCAGCATGGGCTCTGTCCCTGCAGTCTGCCAGCGGGCCTCTCCTATTCGCATTTGCTGCAGGCTTCCCCCAGCACATGGTCTGGGTTGCCGGACAGAAAAAACAACAAATAAACAGATAAACAAGGAAATTTTAGTATAAATACATCCCTCCCAAGTTGCATGGGGCACACTTACACTAAAACATTACCTGTTGTTTATCTGAGATTTACATTGCACCGAGTGTCGTGTATTTGGATTTACTGAATCTGACGGCCCTACCCTCATCCCACCTACGCCAGGGAAACTGAGGCCAAGAGAGAAGGGTGGGCAAAAGAAGGGACAAGAGGCTGAGACCACCGCCCCTTCCTCCTCCTGGCCCTTCTCCTTCTCCCTTCGGCTGGCCACACCTCCCAGGAGCTGCTAGCAGACTGGTTTTCCCTCCCAGAATAGGAGATTCTGGTGTATCGGGCTCCCCGTGGGGAGGGCAGCTGGGCCCACCTCAGAAGGGAGCTGGAGCAGGCCCTTCTGCCAGTGGATTTCCTCCCCACTGTTTTCCAAAGAAATGGGAGAGGCCGGTGCCAAGGAAATCTCTTTATCACCCTTTCCTGGTCTCTGCCCGAGCCCCCCTCGCTGAGCTGGATGTGCCGGGGCTCCCTTCCTGCAGTCGGGCTCCAGCCCAGCCCATCGAGCCAGCCACCTCTCGCGGAAGGAAGCCCTCAGGGAGCGCCTCGCTGCTGTTCCAGGAGGGGTCTGAAGGGGCCTGATGCCAGGATTTTATTTATAAACTGAGGAGAGTCTCAAGAGGTGCAGGACCCCGACGGGGTTGAAACGCCCATCCACGTCACAGCCTGGGGTGCAGGCAGAGAAGGATCAGATACCAGCAGACAACTGAGTTCAAATTAGATGCTCTTCCTCTAACTCCTTTCACCTTGTAATCTCCCCATCTGTTTAACGACCTTTAGCTCTCACTATCTGCACTCCTGCACCGTTATGCAAGGCCCTTTGTAAGGTAATTTACACCTACTATCTCATCTTATCCTAACAGTAACCTTTAGAAGGTAAACTCCCACTGGAATAGCTGCTTCAGGACAGTGGGGATTTTTATCTGTTTTGTTTCCTGCTCGAGGTGGACACTGTGATGTATGGCTCAGAGCCCCCTTCAAGGAATGGTGCATCCCAGCTCGGGTTCTGTGGCGTGCGGACCTCTTCATCTGTTGGTCTCTCCAGGAAGGGGAGGCTTCTTTGCTCAAGGTCACACTCCTCTCTGCAGACCCCCAGCCATTGACTGACCAACAGGGGAAAAAGTGGGATAAAGGGCCAGCCCCATTTAGGGTGACCCCAAAGGGCCATTCCAGCATCAGAGCTCTCGGTGGGGCCAGTTGAGGTTAGCACTGGGCCCTGGTGGCTGCTCCATTTCTCTCTCTTCCCAGTCCTGCTTCCCTCTCTTCCCTCCCATAGGTGTTGATCCTCGAGGTACTCCTTAATAAACATCCTGCACACCCAATACCATCGGCTTCCCTGGAAGCCAACCCCAAGGACATCAAGTGTCCAAACAGTACAGAGCACACGGTGGGCTCTCAATCGATACTTACTTGGAAGAACCCTGGGGCAGGCATTGCTGCTCCTGACTCTACACAAATAACAGTATAATCAGAGCAGCTAACGTTTACTCAGGTGAAACTATTTGACATGCTCTCTATTTCAATCCTTAGAATGAGCTTCTGAGATGGGCATGTTCTCCACTTTCAGATGAAGAGATGAGACACGGGACCCAGAGCTGACACGTAGGAGGGCAGTAGTAGGATTTGGACCCAGACCATCTGGTACTCAAGCCTACCCTCGTACCATCCCTTTTCGGAAGGAAACCAAGGCTTAGCAAGGTAAAGGATCTCACCCCTTGCCAGCCAATGAGTGGCCACGCGATCTACAAGCCCCACAGTCCCTGCTTGAACTGAGTGCTGCTGGCCTGAAAGTGCTTCTAAGGAGTCCTCAGAGGGAAGCTTGGATTTAGAAACCACCAGTCTGGCCAGAGATGCTGGGGACACATGCTGTTCCCTAGATCTTCAATGCTCTCCCTGCCCTTCCCCTGCTTGTGGCTTGTCTCATGAGGTCCACACAGCAGCCAAAACCTGGCTTGAAAGTTAACTCCTTTGTGAAGACTTCCCCGACCCCTGCTCCCCTCCTTCTCCACCAAGACCCCCTAGGGAAGACTGGAGGATCCCGTCTGAGCCATCGGAGGATGGAAGTGCCAGGCCAGGGTTGGCCACGTGGAGGCGGGGGGCGGGAGGGAGGCAGGCAACAAATGTTGTCAGGGTGAGTGAATAAAGGGAAAGATGATAGTAAAGCACAGCATTAGCAGGCACCGTTCCAGGGCTGGGACTAAGTATTTACCTTGCCCATCGGGCAATCCTGATTTTCTGAGCTCTATTCATGCAGACTTTCCTTCAGTAACTGACACAATCAACCTGGTTTTGTTATAGTTTGAACAGCTGTTTCCACATGTGGGGCTAGGGCATACGAGGTGTTTATTTTATTCATTTATGTTTGGCTGCGTTGGGTCTTCGTTACTGCGCGTGGGCTTTGTCTAGTTGCGGCGAGTGGGGGCTACTCTTTGTTGCAGCACACGGGCTTCTCATTGCGGTGGCTTCTCTTGTTACAGAGCACGGCCTCTAGGTGCGCGCGGGCTTCAGTAGCTGTGGCGCACGGGATTAGTTGCTCCGCGGCATGTGGGATCTTCCCGGACCAGGGCTTGAACCCGCGTCCCCTGCGTTGGCGGGAGGATTCTTAACCACTGCGCCACCAGGGAAGCCCTGTGCGAGGTGCTTGATCCTCAGCTTCCGCTGTTCCCCAGCATCACGTGATCTCCCCAGTGAACCCCCTTCCCCATCCTTGGGCCCTAAGTCTCTTTGCCCCTCCATCCTGCAGGCCTGGCCAGGCTCCACAAGGCTGCAGGTCAGGTTGGGGTTTCACTCTAGTTTAAGCTGTGGCTTCACGTGCAATCAAGGGTTGAGTCACACTGCGGCTGCTTGGAGGGTCATAGGACCCTCCATGGGTGCTGGGTCTATTGCCTGAGTGGCCTCCTGGGAGGCACCTCTGCTAAGGGAGAGGTGTTGGGTGTGACATGCTGGGGCCACGTGAAACCTCAGAGTTGTAGGGGTGAAGGTCGGCGGAGTTTGTTGTGGCATCTCTCAGTCAGCCTCTGGGATTCACTGGGGTCATAAGGGGAATGGAAGTGGCTTATAAAAACCGGAAGAGCGATTTTACCCAAATACTAACGTGGGGGACAGCAGCTCTGCTGTGGGAACACTCTAGCAGAGTAGAAGGGCCCAGCGGGGGCCTCCAATCCTGGTGCCCAGTCTGTGAGGGGAGGCAGTGGTGGTGTTGGATTAGGGGCGCCCAAAAGATCAGGAGGTCCTGCCCAACGGACACCACATGACACCTGAAAGGACTAGTTCAAGACACATTTAGATACCCTCCAGAGGCTGCATCAATGTGTAGACGGAGAGTGGGATTTTTGCAGGAGTAAGAGTGAGATCCATTGAAACCTGCGTATCCAGAGAGTGACCTTCACTGGAGCCCAAGGTTGCTTTGGCCAGGCCAGCACAGTCGGCACAGAAGCTGGTTCACAGATGCTGTCACGCGGAATTTGGTGACGGCTCAAGTTCAGGGAGCAGGATGAGGCTGGTCTGCGCTCTAGATGAGGAAACGGTTGCCTCAACAAATACCCATGCAAACAGGATTAGATGAAACGTTTCGTCCAAGCCTTTGTCGGGTGCTGTGGCCGTGCTGCCACTTCCAGGACGTTCCCTTTCTTTTCTAATCAGTCAGGGAGTTTAGATTTCCCTCTACATTTATACTGCTTATGTTCCCAGAGTCCAGATTAGGCATACTTTCTCTCTCCTGACATATATGAGTTTTGGATTGAGGCTTGACATTTCATTATCATCAAAGGGGAGAGATGAGAAAACCAAAGCTGGGCTCATAAACCCTGGGGGAAAAGACAATGGGCTGCCTCTTTGGGGCTCAGCACAGTCAGAATTGAATGGAAGGCCGCTGAGGAGTCAGCCTGCTGCGTGACTGGCCCACTATGCGGGCTGGATGGACATGTGGTATCTGGTTTAGAAGCCCAGGCTTATGGGCACAAACACCTAGTTATAAATGGTCAGGCTCGATTGTTCTCCCTCCCTTCCCAGGAAAGGCCAGGAAGGAAAAGGCCTCAGCTGAAAGGAGGAGGCATTGTACTTGGTAGGTCAGGCATCTCAGGTAGCCCGTCTGGCAGGGGGCCCGTGGAGAACATGGGATTCTCACGGCTTCCGTGGCTGGTGGCTGCCTTCCCGAAATCAGTTCATTCAATCCTGGTCTTTCCCATCCTGCCTCTGGCACAATCACCTCCCTGCTAAATCCCTGATACTACCAGGCACTTCAAAGTCCAGTTTGGAGCTAGTGGCCTCGACCCGCCCCAGCCCCAGAGTCCTTTCTTTCTCCCTCCCTGCTCCCACGTCCCCTTCGACACCCCTTCCTCCCTCATCTGGCTCCTAAAGCCCCTGGGCCTCCAGAGGTGAAGAGAACAAACCTAGGAAGTCGGTCTCCCTCAAGTCACTGAATGGCTATTTGCTCCCAAGAGTTTTTCATCTTCCAGGAAGAGGGAGAGGAGGCTGCTTTCAGGACACCTACTTCCTCTCCTTACATAACAATAATACTTTGCATTTGCATAAGCGTTATTGGTTGGAAAAGGGGTTCAAGTTCACTTTCTCATTCAGTGATTATCACAATACTGTGACCTCACTGATTCTGTTTCCTCATTTATAAAAACAGATGATAATGCATCCCTCACAGAGCTGTGGTGAGCATTAAAGAATGAACGAAACATGCATAGCTTGGGGTCTGGCAAACAGTAAATGTCCATTTAATGGCTAAGTGCCCTCTTCAACTTTTCTCCCGATGCCAAGGGCAGAACTATCCTTTATGCCACATAGTAAGTGCTCAATAAACATTTGATGTATGAGTGATAAACTCTGCCCTCTTCCTTTCCCATCTCTCCCAAAGTGAGAGGATGTTTATTTGCAACTCCAAGCCGCAGGGAGTTCTGCAAACAAGGAGTGGCAGCAGTGACTTTCTCCAGCCCGCAAGGTGAAAGGCCACAGGCCCTTGGGGTGGGTCCCTATAGATGCCCTGCCACAGGCTGCTCCAGTAGTCTCTGCAGCGGGGGAGGGAAGTTGACTGGCCTTCACTCTAGTTGGCTGGCTTTTCCTCCCTGCCCAGCCAGATGTACTGAGAGTAGCAAAATGGCTTTGGAAAGGCCCACCCTGCTGGCACGGCGATTTCCAGCAGAAAATGAGACGGCTCTCCTGTTGAAATCGAGCAAGACCCCGTGGGCCCTCCTGGGTACAAAAGCCCCTCCATGCCCACCGTTTCTTTTTCTTTCTTTTTTTGGCCGTGCCACGCGGCTTGTGGGACCTCAGTTCCCCCACCAGGGATTGAACCTGGGCCCTCAGCAGTGAAAGTGCCGAGTGCTAACCACTGGACTGCCAGGGAATTGCCTGTGCCCCGTTTCTTGTTTGTAGAAGCAAGCTGTGGTCTCCTAGGCCTTCCCTGAGTTCCAAAGAGCAGATTCAAGCAGTTACTAATTAAGGAAGAGAGGGAAGACAGAAACAAAGGAAAAGCAGTCAAGAAACAATAGTTCAGCTATGAAAGAGTCCTAATTCCTCCTGAAGGGATATACATAAAAAACTGACACATACCTTTGAATTGTTCTGCAGAAACTAAGACCCACATCTGGTGGAGGAAGGTGACTGCATGCTGACCACAAGCATGTAGACCCCAGGTGGTTGATGTTGTCATGAAAAGCTTCACCCTGTTACCTCATCACGCACCAGAGGACTGAGCGTGAGCTGATCACGCACCCCAAGACCCCGCCCCTTTTTCCCTAAAAACCTTGCGCCCAGGCCAGCCAGTAAAGCGGATCTGAGACAAACGTACGTCTCCATCTTCTCGGTTGCCACCCTATCAATAAACCTTCCTCTGCACCAAACTCCGGTATTTCGGTTTGTTTGGCCTCAGCACCGGGTACTTGAACTTGGGTTCGACAGCACTGTTGCTGGGGACCATTCTCCGGGAGCTGTTCAGGGATCAGCACTGCATCATGATCGACTTTTTTTTTTTGGTCGCGCAGCGAGTCTTGCACAGTTCCCCAACCAGGGATTGAATCCAGGGCCACGGCAGTGAAAGCCCCAAGTCCTAACCACTGGACTGCCAGGGAATTCCCCATGATCGACTTTCTGAATGCTTTAGTGTCTAAGGTGCTTTATTTTTATTTTTTGAAAAAAAATTTTAAAAAAATTTATTTATTTATCTATATTTGGCTGCGTTGGGTCTTCATTGCTGCGCATAGGCTTCCTCTAGTTGCAGGGAGCAGGGGCTACTGTTCGTAGCAACTCCAACCTCACCTGCTTCAGCTATAGGTCCTTCAGATAAAATACAGTTGGAGGGGTCTTGTTAGGGGGCTTCGCTGGTGGCGCAGTGGTTAAGAATCCAGCTGCCAATGCCGGGGACACGGGTTCGAGCCCTGGTCCAGGAAGATCCCACATGCTGCGGAGCAGCTAAGCACATGCGCCACAACTACTGAGCCTGCGCTCTAGAGCCCGCATGCCACAACTACTGAGCCCATGCGCCTAGAGCCCCTGCCTCGCAACAAGAGAAGCCCCCGCACCGCAACAAAGAGTAACCCCCACTGGCTGCAACTAGAGAAAGCCCACATGCAGCCATGAAGACCCAATGCAGTCAAAAAATAAACAAAATAAATTTATATATAAAAACAATACAATTGGAGGAAAGGGTCCTGCCCCAATGTGCTTTCAAAATAAACGTTTAAGACCACTGACATCAGGCAAACCCTTCATGATTCACAGTGAAACGGAGGTGCAGGGGAGACAAGTGACCTACCCCAAAGTCATACTGTTCTGCAAGAAGCAGAGCAACATTGCTTTCTGTGGGGTCACCTAAGATGACGGCCCTGAACTAGGGGCTGGAGCAGCCCTGCTGACCACGGGCATCTCCTGATCCATCCTGGGGGTGGGTCCCTGCTGATCCCCAATACAGAAGGCCCCCTCTCTATAACCCCAGTGAGCGCTGGGGTTTACCATCAGTGCAGAGGATCCTGCCATGAAGAACTGAAGATGCCCGCCCCCGGGGCCTCCAAGGATCTTGGACACGGCCACCAGCCCACTCTCCCTCCTGGTCCTCCTCTCCTCCGTTCTCCGGGCCACACTAGGCGGGCTCCTTTCTCTGGCTTGCCTTCCTTCTCTTTTTCCACAGCCCTTCTAGTTTTCCTCCCATTTCCTGCCTGTTTCCTTCTTTCTTTTTCCTCTACTTCCTTTGATCTTCTTGGAGCACTTGAAGCCTAGTTTCCATCTGCATTCCTCTTGGGCTTGTGGTAACGTCCAAAGTTCATTATCAAGAGAAATTTCAGAAGTGGATTGTGTATTTGAAAAAGAGAAAGTTAAGTTATAGAAAACACAAATTTGTTTATAACTAAGTGGTCTCAGATTAGTGTGTACTTAATGAAAATCATGGGAAAATGTTTTGCAACCACACCAAAATACTTGGCAATGTGAAACACTTTCATGAGAGCAGGCTGACCTTCTTAGGCCTTCACAACATGGTTTCTCCTGCTTGTTATCTTCTACTATGCTCCTCGTGCACCTTCAGCTCACCTCAGACGGCCTCCACAGTCTCTGGAACGCACCACCTCGGCTCCCTTTCCTGTTCAGGCTGCTACACTGCTCTGTACACTTCTGACAAGAAAATCCTGGTCTTGCTCACTTCCCTTTCCCATACGGTTTTCCCTAAGTACTCTGCCAACAGCTACTGTCTAACGTCCTCAGTCAGCACTTCATCAGAGACAATTATACCTACCAATCCTCCTTACGTGTGTGCATACGCATATCAGCTTTCCCTAATTAGACTGGAAGTAATGATTCATTCCCTGGAGCAGTGGTTTCCATAAATGACCAAGCTGCAGGACGGTGCCAAATGGCTACAAAAGAATCTCCCCTGAGGAACTTATTGAAATGCAGATTCTGGGGCTTCTGGCGCGGTGGTTAAGAATCCACCTGCCAACGCAGGGAACATGGGTTCGAGCCCTGGTCCAGGAAGATCCCACATGCCGCGGAGCAACTAAACCCGTGCGCCACAACTACTGAGCCTGTGCTCTAGAGCCCGCAAGCCACAACTACTGAGCCTGCGAGCCACAACTACCGAAGCCCACGCACCTAGAGCCCGCGCTCTGCAACAAGAGAAGCCACCGCAATGAGAAGCCTGCGCTCCGCAATCAAGAGTAGCCCCTGCTCGCCCCAACTAGAGAAAGCCCGCGCACAGTAAAGAGGACCCAACACAGCCAACAATAAATAAAATAAATACATTTATATTAAAAAATGCAGATTCTTGGACTGCTTGGGAGAAGATGATCTCATAAATCTGGGTGTCAATAGGCACAGAGCACAGATGTAATATGACAATGTGGGTGGGACTCTGGAATCAGCACATTTAACAAGCTCCCAGTTGATTTTGATGATGCTCATGAATGGCCACGTTGGGAACAGCTGCCCCCAGAGAATCTAGCACAGAGCTCTGTACCTAGAATGTGCTCATATGTCGTTAGCTGTATGTTTCTTGACTGGTAATGAACTTGAGCATAACATTACTGTTATGTTATACCTGTGTTCTGCTTCTCTAAGTGGGGAAAGAATACTATTATTTGAGTACCCAATAGGTGTCAGGGCCTGTGCCTATTTACATTCATTATCTATTCCTTATAATAATCCTTTGAAGTAAAGTGGTATTCTCATTGGGCATGAGAAATCTGAGGGCCTGAAGAACTTGTTTTAGTGCACAGTTGCTGTAATATAGCAAGACCTAGAATCTCTCCAAGTCCATGACCCTTCTACTTACCAGAGGGCATAAAAGCAGTGGCTAGTATCTGGCTTGCAAGTATGTTTTACCTGGACAGTACAATGTTTAAAAATTAAAAAACAAACCTGCCAACATGTCTAAATTGGATATTTTGTATAAATATCTGGATTTCTGGCTTCTCTTTAGGGGGGAAAAAAAAAAAGGTTTGGTCTAACACTGGGGCCCACATTCCTGCATGGCAACAAATGGAGCCTTTAGAAGGATGTGTGCCCTGCCTACAACGCACCACTATTCCCCATTCACATCCACAGCTGGACCAGCTTCTCTTACGCTCTGTTCCCAACCTGGTCCCTATAGGTCTCTGAGTTTGCAACTCCTGCACTCTTATTTACTACCTTGCTTTCCACTGGTAGGAAGTTTGGCAAACCTAAAGGCAGCCTCTTTTTATTGCTCTATCATGTATGGGTCTCTGATCATAGACGTAGGTGTGTTTCTGACCTTCTGATTTCAATACTAAGAAACCTGGTGGTACATCATCAAGGAAAGCTGGGATCTCTGTTCCCTAAGCTGTACATTCTGGCTCTAGCCTAGTAAAATTCTATAGCCAACCTTTAAAATAGTTGGAGAAAATGTGGCAATTCATCTACTTGCTCCAATTTAATGGTATCTACAACCAAGAAAAGAACCCATAAGTGAGCAATGCCACCAAGTGGAAGGGAGATTCCATGTTGAACTGCCTTAGCCAGAGAGGCTGATGACCACTGTCAATTTACAGGGCCATTCAGGAACCAGAAATAAAATGCCTGCCCATCTCTATATGTTGTCCCTTTTCACGATTGTCTTTTTTTTTCGTTAAAATATTATTTATTTTGTATATTATTTACCTTCCATGTGCCAGGAACAATGTTTGAGATACAAAGATGAAGATATTCAAAGTTGTCTTTTAAAAAGCCAGAGACACAGACTGCACTTTGGAAGCTGTGCTTCATTTTTGATGACTTTTCTGATCCTTTTTGTTTGTTCGTTTCCTTGAACAAGCTACTATTGCTGCTGATTCAACATGTTTCATTCTATACATTTTTAATGTGTATTCCTGTTTTTTGGAGAATGTGAGCAGAGAACTATCAAATTCTTTTAGTGTCAGTCAGTACGGCAAGGGAATACAAAAACCTCCTTGTATAGGACTGATCTCATGGGGGTAGGATTTCACATTCACTGAGCACTTCCCAAGAAACTGTGTCAGGCATTTATATACTTCATTTACTTAATATAAGCCCCAGAGGTAGGTATTCTGATTTTAAAGGTAAATAGATAGAACTGAACGTGAAGGACCCGTAACTCTAAATCTTCGACTCTTCTCAACACTGTCAACTGCCTCCCTGCAGATCTCCCAGAACGACAACCAGGGATATCCCTGGTTTCTCAGAGCCCCCTAGAAATCCAGGATCATCTCAAGGCATTATACAAATAAGAAGTCGGCCTCTTCACCTTATCTCTTAATCCGCAGGAAAACTATTGCGAAACCTCCTTTATCAATTCTCAGTTCCAAACCAGCAAGCCACCCTTCTCCCCAACCCCTTCAATGCCTTCGAAGCAATTTCCTAACAGGGATGTGAACCAAATTTAAATCAATTTATCCGGTCACTGCAGGTATCTTGTTCTACCTTCAACACAGCTTGCATTCCCTCAGAGACAGAACCTCCAACTCTGTAAGTCAGGTAGGTATTATTCAAGTTAGGAGAATTAAAACAGGGTCACAGAGAGGAAGGCTAAAGGATTTGACTTTTTTGCATTTACTTGTACAGAGGAAAAACAGCACATAGATGCATCCACAGTATTTAATTTGTTTGGATAATAGTTACAGATAAACAGTTACACTCCATGTACAATTACCAATACTTTTTTATACAGTTCATATTTCAGTACATCAACACTATTTTATTTACACTCTATTTATGTACATTAACATCTTTCTAAAGTCAGTGCATTGTCAACAAGTTTTATACAGTAATTTACAAAGTGAATGTAGTTAGTTAATTTAATAAATTTTCTGCTAATCATGAATTAAAAAAATTAATTACAACCAATATAACCAACACAGATCGAACAACATTAGTAGATTGTGCTACCTGCTTAAATAAAACATCTGTAAGGAAATTTTTTAAAATCTTCCACTTTTTCGTGGGACTTGTCCAGTTAGGAATGGACAGATTTTATACACTGAAAATCATGAAACTATAAAGTCTGCATTTTGTCTGACTTTATCACATTACACCATTTAGGCCACTCCTTCCTACCTGCAATTATAGTCTTCTTCTGAATAGGGTTTCAACTTAGATAGCCATTTATGACAACCTTTCCAAATGCTCTGAGAAGAAGTGGACAGCAACCGACCTCAGATATCAGAACACAAATGCTTAATTACATTGGTACCTACTATCTATGAGGAAGGAAGGGTAATGGAATATGACAATTAATGAGAATCAGCTTCCAGGGTCCAGATGAATAAAAAAAGACTGAAAAAAAAGTGAAATATTTACTTTGAATACATATTTAAAAACAACACAGGAAAAAAATTGTTGCCTGAAATAAATAACATTTATATACTTTTGTTCCAGTCTTGAATTATTGAAGGAAAAAATGAAGTGAGCAAAGAAACATAACTTTTGATGACCACTACTGTGAACTGTAAAAAAATAAAAAGGACAAACACCAAAATAAAAAAAGTATATGGACATGCAAACAAAAGTTTACTTCCTAAAACCACCAATTTCATTAAAAATACTTATACACTATCAATGTTTGGGATGTGTTTTGTTGTTAAATTTAATATGATGGGGGAAAATACCCCAATTAAGTTAATTTATAGCCCTTATAGCCATCAAATATGAACAAGTTCTGAAAAGTTCATTTGCACGTATTCTTTCTTTAAAGTGCAAAACAAAGAAACAAAGAACAAACAACCACTAATTGTAAAATACCATCTACCTTTGTTGCCACTTTCCCTCTCAGAAGCTCTTTGTGCAACAGTGCATGTAAAGATGGTGCAAATTTTGGCAACTCCCCTCCCACACTCAGCAGTGGTGGTAAACATTTTTGAGGGCTCTTGAAGTATCCTCAAAGTAGGCCGCCTCTATCTGGAGGGCTATTTTATTTTAGCTGGATCTCCCAGGATGCTTTATTTTTTTTTTTTTTTTTTTTTTTTCCTGCAGGGTCTCCCAACCAAGGCCCTGGGTAGAAGGCACGCAACTCTTAAGAGAGTCTCCCTTTCAGACTTACCACTTATATATGCCTCTGCTACCACCAGTGATTGGTTGTGTCTCAAACACAAACACAACAACAAAAACAAAAAGCAATAAAGACATAGAAAGAGTGCGAAAATGGTTTAAAAAGTAAATAAAAAAATCTGTGTCCATGCTGTAAGAATCCTTCGCACGCCTTTGTGATCTTGCTTTCTCCATCGTGTCAGTCACTACAGTGGAATAAAACTTCAGAAAAAAGGAGGTAGCATGTCATGTCGTCCCCAGACAACACTACAATTTTTTGTTTTACTTTGACTCCAAGGAAATTCTTAGTATTTTGTTATGATTATTGGTAAACTATACTTGCTACATGTTTGTTCATATCTGGACAAGCACAACTTAGTTCTTATTTGGTCCCAGGTGCCAAACCCTTTTGTTTACAGGCTAATGGTGGGCTCTGCCTGAAAGTTCTTTACCAGGGAGCTCGTGTGAGACACTTCCAAACAAAATTATACTACTGTTATGTTAACTGCTATTTTAATTAGGATTTTAATTTTGTGCTTCAGGGTCACAGGATAAAATAACTACACATTTAGCTTGCCTTTCAGCGACGCTTTTGCCCAATGTCAGCTACAGGGAGTCATCTCCCTCATCACCAGCCTGTCTAGCAGCCAGAGTGGTAGCTTTACTGTAACACACAGTACTTTTTGTAATCAGACTCAAAGTCTTCGTCCATGCTGCTTGTGTCTGCCATCTTTTTGCCGTCAATCTTTGGCAGAAATTGTGCATAGTCTATCCCCTGCTGCTCATAGAAAAGAATGTAGGCAGAGTCGGTGTCAATTTCATCAGGGTGAAGTTCCTGAAGGAGCAAGAAAGGCTTTAACTAAAAAGCCATCACTATGCTGGCTCTTAATCCTCACCAGGGAAGGGAGGACCAACCCTCTTTAATTACTAAACCTGATTGCTTCCAATCAGCTTAATATTTTGGCTGCCTCATACCTGTCCCTAAAATAAGACCCATTATTTTCAATGTTTGATTTTTTTGTTGAAAATATTCATACCACAGACAAGTCAAAAGAATGACAAAAAATGAAACAAAACAACCCATCAAATTCTACTAGCTCAAAAGATAAGAAATTTTTCTTATAACCAATACCTTCTTCCTCTTCATTGTTTTCATTCTCTGCTCTGCATAACCCCCCCAGCCCAACCAGGGATCAAACCCGGGCCCTCGCAGTGAAGGCATCGAGTCCCCAACCACTGGAGTGCCAGGGAATTCCCCGCATATCACTTTTATTCCTTTATACTGAAGGCATCTAATATTGATTCTCCCTTAGAGGAATTTTTTTTTTCTTTTTTCCTGATTCTAATAGCAATAACTATTTCCTATTCAGGAGAAAGTCCATTATTTCAACAAATGTCCTCCAGTTCTGTTGACATTTGTTTCTTTTTTTCAAAGATTGGGGATATTTACCTTACAGCTGCTGTCATTGTAACAGTACCACCTGCTGTTTGGGTTTTTGGCATAAGTGACGTAATGGCCCCCGCCCAGAATTCCTGAATGGCACTATAAGAGAGAAGAAAGTGGAGGTATGTTAGTAGTTGACAGGGCACAGTACTAAGATCCAATCAGGAAAACACTTTTGGGAAAAAAAAGTGTTTTCCTTCTTCCAAAAACAAATCAAAGAGGAAAACTGAAAATTTTAAAACTCTGAATCTTACCATTTTATTGTTGTAATTATTTTTGGAAAGCAAAAATTCCTTAGAAACACACAATCGTGAATGACTTGAACCTGTGACTCCGGTTATAATGATTACACGACTGTTCCCTTTATTACACTGTGAGCATCTTGGATTCTACCCAAAAGGCCAAGATATCTACTGCTAACTTTGTCTATCACCAAGCTCAATGCCCAGCAAATAAGCAGGCCCTGAAAAAATGGTGAATGAATGAACGAATGAATGAAGATGAGCAAACAAACCACTGAAAGTGCAGATCATTCTGAATACATACAACAAACCACTTACCGAAATTGCATATAGATTATAAATAGGCTTAACATGAATATCTTCTCTTTGGTCATCGGTGCTGTCTTCTTCACTGTGGTTTTCAAACTGACCATTGCTGTAGCCATTGCCACATGCCTCATGCTCATAAAGGAAGCCATTGGCCAAAGCTACTTCATGGTCTTGCGGGGTGACCAGCTCAGGCTGGCTGCCCCCCAGCATGTGCCCTCGGCTCAAGGCATCAGCCAGCTCACAAACTTGCCCAGCCCCGTTCTCTTTGCTGGCATCCAAGTTCTCCTTGCTACATGACAGTTTATTTTTGCTGCCGATCTGGGGTAGCCGGAGCCTCCCTTTGCTCCTCCCTGTAGTCCGAGGGCTGCTGTTAGGGCTGCTGTTTTTGCTGGAGGGACAGCTGGTTCCACTTTTTCTTGAAGAAGAAGGTGAACCTGTGAAAGGGAAGAAAAGATAAATCCAAATGCCACAAGTTAAACCAGCCACCAAATGCTAACTATGAAGTCAACTTCACAAGTGTACACATAAAGGTAAAGACAGGGGTGTCCTGACTGGCTACTCTTTATTCCTATTATGTGGACAGGAAGTTACATTCTTGTCTTCCTCAACGCCAACCCCCTCAAGGCAGCAATGTCCTGAAAATGTGAAGTACAACTAAGTACAGACTTAGAAAATAGCAGAAAGATGATTTAGGACAGATTCAGTTCAAAACAATATTAGACTAAGGAGTTTTACAAATACATATTCTTCTTCTTTGTAAAATTAGATTAAAAAATACGATCACCAATTATTAACACTTACTATTGCTAGGCATGATATTGGGAACTCTATTATCTCTACCTCTCACAACAATCCTGTAAAGTAGCAGGCCATAAACAGCTCCCCACCCCCTTATATACCCTTAAAAATTGTTGAGGACCTCTAGAACTTTTGTTTACGTAAGTTCTATCTATCAATATTTATCATACTAGAAATTAAAACTGAGGAATTTGAAAAACACAATACACAAGCATATATTTTTCTTTCTTTTTTAAATTAATTAATTAATTTTTGGCTGCGTCGGGTCTTTGTTGCTGCACGCAGGCTTTCTCTAGTTGCGGTAAGCGGGGGCTACTCTTCTTTGCAGTGTGCTGGCTTCTTACTGCGGTGGCTTCTCTTGTTGCGGAGCACAGGCTCTAGGCACGCGGGCTTCAGTGCTTGTGGCATGCGAGCTCAGTAATTGTGGCTCTCGGGCTTAGTTGTTCCTTGGCATGTGGGATCTTCCCAGACCAGGGCTCGAACCCGTGTCCCCTGCACTGGCAGACGGATTCCTAACCACTGCACCACCAGGGAAGTCCCACACAAGCATATATTTCAGTGACAATATCACACATATTGTTGGCTCTGACTCTGCTTGTGAGAGAATGAGAGTGGAAAGGCACATACTTAGTATTTTTTCCTTTTTCTTTTTTTTTTGCCTTGCTGCGTGGCTTGTGGGATCTTAGTTTCCTGACCAGGGATTGAACCTTGGGCCACAGCAGAGAAGGTGCTGAGTCCTAACAACTGGACCGCCAGGGAACCCCCACATACTTAGTATTTTTAGGAAAACAGTTCTGATCCCCCAGAAGGGGTCTCAGGGGCTCTCTAGGGGTTCCCAGACTATATTTTGAGAACCTCTGCTGTAAGGGAACAAGGATGACAACTATCATTCACGATCGCCAAATGTCAGGCGCTATGTAAAGTTCTTTACTCTTTTTCTTTTTTTAAATGTTTTGTTTGTTTTTTGGGTTTTTTTTTGGCTACGCAGTACGGCATGTGGGATCTTAGTTCCCTGACCAGGGACTGAAGCCGTGCCCCCTGCACTGGAAGTTCTAAGCCTTAACAACTGGACCCAGGGAAGTCCTAAAGTGCTTTACTCTTGATGTATCAATTTCTCACTCTGTGAACTTAGTATTATCTTCATTTTATGAATGAGAAAATAGATTTAGCGAGGCTGTACTTCTTGCTAAAAGTCACATTTCAGACAGGTTCCTTGTACAACCAAGCTGCTGCTCCAGAGTGGAAAACAGGGAAACACGCAGCCTAGAGGGATCCCTGGAGAGCCCCTTGCAGAGTGATGTCTGGGCTCCGTGAAGTCCCCCAGGCCTCCTCACCTTTAGGGCTACTGATGACGTTCGCGCTGAGTGAGGATGGGCTCTTGCTCAGGAGCATGTTGTCTTCCCCAGCTGAGTTCTGAGCATCCACTTTCTTCACCTCTCCTGCCAGAACCCTGGGCTCAGAGAGGTCGTCCCCCTGGGGTGTGAGTGGTTTACGCTGACAGAGAGCTGGGTCTCTCGGCACCAAAAAAGCACTAGGGTCAAAACTCTCACGAGGAAATTTAACAATTTTCTGTGATTTTATCCATCGCCCATTTACAAATTGAAATCGCTTAAGATGAATAATCTGGAGAAGAACAGAAAACAGTTGCTTTAAAGAGTTCTGAAGATACAAAATACACATTAAAAAACCCCAAGTCTAATACACGTAAATGTTCCAAAAATATAACATAACTTTTTTTCCCCCAAAAGAATATATTTTATTATGTAACATAGTTAACAGTCAGGCCACTGCCCTTTAGCTATATGACTAACATGGTAATCCTCCTAATTTCCTTCAATATCCTAGGAGCCTATACTTGCATGTTCTCTGGGCTTGTGACACACGCCGACCTTTACCTCTCTCCAATATCATAGAAGATCCATTCATAAACACACTCATGAGGATAGAATACTATATACTGAATGTTTTGAAGAAAAATGGAGGCGTTTTTTACAGATGAAACTTACCCAATCTCCAATAGGAGGCCTCTTCCTTCTTACCACATCCCTTGGTTGCTATCACGGAGTTTCACCGTCCTGAAGAGCATAAGAATCTCCCTTCTCTTTTTTGGCTTCTCTTTTTCTTTTCAAAAGCAGTGAATTCCTCTAGCCTTACACAGTGTTATTATGCTCTCTACTGTGGGCACAGATATTTGGGTGGCTCCCTCTACCCTAAATGCTTAATAATTTACTGTTTATATAAAGAGAACCCCTTTCTAAGGGGCATGCTGGTGTGTGGATTTAACAGAAGCCCACCAAGCTCTCAACATAACATCTACTCCTCATTATTCTTTAAAGACCTCAAAAACATAGTTTTACAAATGCCAATACTTCATGATATGTTTTATGTGATGGTTATATGAGTATATATAATTGTCAAACTCATCAAACTAGACATTTAAAATCTATGAATTTAATTCCATGTTAACTATACCTCAATAAAAAAATAAAAACTTTCTCCTTCCCACCCACCTGTTCCCAAGCCTGTCCCTGGGCTCTGCTTCCCATCCCTGGAGCTAGCTAATCAGCATTAGTAATTTCTTGTGCATCCCTCCCTGGGAAGTTGTTCTGGTCTACATTCACAGTCTCACAGAGTAGTAGGAAGAAGATATGAATCAAAAAATACACACAAGGTCCGGTTAAAATACACCAGTGCCTTACATTTGATATGATTTCCTCCCTTAAGGAAAAAACTTTCTTAAATGAATAAGAAGAATTGACCCCTCAAACTTTCTTGACAAGCAACAGGAGAGTCTCCTAATCCATGAATGGAGAAGGCAGAAGTACATCAAATCAGAAAGAATATGAAAGCCCCAGTGCACTTGTGCCTATACATTTAATTCAGCAGCGTGTTGTGGCCACGTGATGAAGCACAGCGGGCTCGGAGGTTCGGCCTCTGTTCTCTTCTGCAGTCCATAAAGCACAAGCCTAAAGCTTCCTCTCTCCCTACAGCCAGGAGTGCTTGCACCTTTTCCTGAAGTTTACATTCACCAGGTTGTACCACTCGTGGCACTTCTCATATAGTGCACTTAATGCAGTTACTGGTCTATATGACTTCTCTCCCCTTCTAGGCTGTATGCTCTTTAGGAGACAAAACTAGCAAATATTTGTAGTACAATTCATCTCTGTGTGCAACAGCAAATGTGTTTTAAACGCTGCTGCAGGAAGGGTCTTATTCTCAAAAACTCTTATTTGTTCCCCACTTCTTTCCTTCAAGCTAGACTCTTGCTCTCTCAGAGGGGGGACTGTAACATACCAGAATAGGGGGGAGCCTCCAGAGGTCTAGCTTCTTGGTTGCCAAGCAGTGGGTCTTACACTTGGAGCAGTAGTACATCTCATTCTCCCCTAGCTCCTCCTCACTGGTGAAAGCACGCAGACAGCTGTCCAGGTTGATGGGCTCAGCCTGTGCTCGCCGACTCTGCTCCACACTCTCGTGCTCATCTACAACCTGCAGGTGGAGGGAACAGGAGGGATGGGAGAAGGGGTGGGAGGGAGGGAGTTTAAAATGGTCACCTGCTATGCATCATCCTCTAGGTGACTCAACCTCATTTACTTTACATGAGGAAAAAAATACAACCCAAACTAGAGTCTGAGCAAATAGGGCATTTGTACATTTATTCACAAATATCACATCAAAAACATCCTTGATCAAATTTCTATTTATATGACCATAGCTTTTTTGGGAAAAATTTCTGCATGCTTCCAAATGACAAAAACAAAAACAAACAAGGAATTGCCTGTTTATTTTACAATTTGAAATCCTAAAACAGCTTACATGTGGACTGGCTCTCAAGCCAGGGTGTTGAGATTAGGCCATTTATTTTTTAACAGGGACACAGAACATTATTAGTACGCTGCAGGCTTTACAGAAGCTAGGAGAAATATCACTGAAACACAGATGCCAGATCTGGATTAAATAAGAAAGGATACAGAAAAGCTCACCTTAAGAGGACAACCCCCAGGGCATTAGAACTCAAAGGCTACAACTCATTTGCATATTGATGCCACGTAACACAGAGTTATCAAAATACCATGTGTATTATTATCTGTCTCCTGCCCCTTGGTGCCTTTCTATCTGAGATGGCAATAAAAGGAACAGCAGGCTCAAAAAAGCCCGATTTTGCTGACAAGACCCCTAATACCTGCCCAAACCTCTGTGGTCCTGTTAACCAGCATACTTTGAAGCAAGGAGGAGGTAAATATGAGGAAGGAGAGAGCAAAGGGGGGTAGATGTGCAAGGATGTATGTTGGAGGTGGCGTGGGAATCAGGAGGAAGGAGACAAGGAGGGGCCTAGAATGCAACAGAAAGGAAGGATTTTTCCCTCTCTAATTCTTGGCTGCCACTTAATAAGCAATCAAGAACCACGGCAGGTGAGGCATACATAGCATGACTATGAATGACCGTTGTGACTCCACAGGAATCACATCGCAGGGTGGAGCCGGGATGACAAGTACAACAATGAATGCCTCTCTTTTTGACAAAGGTCACATACACGTCCCTCACCCCACTTATTACTCCTCCCTTCCGGAGGTGAATTGGTTCTCTCTGCCTGAGGCAATTTCCCTCAAGTTTTCCTTCATGAGCTCACAGTTTAGAACAGGTTTTCAGGTGTGACTTTTTCCCTACGTGAGAAGATGGCTGAGTCACAGGCTGTCAAATGTTTTTATAAACTATCAAGGTTGGGGTTGATTATGCAATGAAGAGTTTTAGCATTGCATCGCCCTCCATTTCTAAAGAGCTTATTTAAAAAGGGGAACTAAGAGGAAATCTCTTTTTCTTAGGAAGGGAAATCTGGCTTGACCTTGACTTCTTTTCTGATACTAACTCTCATCATTTTTAGGGCTGGTCATCCAAGGGAAAAACTAACATGCTTCAAAAGGAAACATGCTATATCATGGTGGTTAGAATCAGAGGAGAAAAAGAGGTGTATTAAATATAGCACTGTCTCTTTTCTCACAGCCAGTTAAACATTATCTGTATTATTATCTCTACCAGGGATGCTTTATGGCCAACCACAAATTATAGTAAGTAAGTAAAGAATGTTGATTTTTATTGACTATATTTTCTATAGAACACACAGGCTACAGAGCTGGATGGAGACAGGGAGGAAGGAGATGGATGAAAAACATATCTGTGGACAAAAATAATTTTTATTTATTAATAAAATTTCCCTAAATGACAAAGATTCCCTTTACCTCTTGGGATCCATTCCCAGATCCTCTACAATTATTCAAATAGTCTAAATTATTATTGGCACCCTCTTCCTTTTTTTTTTTTTAATCTAAGTTGCTTGAAAGCTCATCCTTAGCCCAAAACATAAAGGAATGAAATAATAAGCTTTCATACATTATAAGACTATTAGAAAAAGAGGTAGATCTGAGAAGTTATCTAGTTTAATTTTTTATTAAGGAATATGAGGTCCAAACAGGGGAAAAATAAAAAGAATAAGCACAATTGCCTATATTTTTCCCTCCTTACCAAATAAAACATTCATGTAGAAATTCTGGAAAGCAGTGAAAAATGTAAAAAGGCAGGAAACCTTTTATATTCTTAATATAAAGGCAAACTGTCAAAATATTGGCAGATTTTCTTCTGCCCTTTTTTTTATATGAAGAGATTTTTCAGTGTATGCAATTTTATATCTTTTTTTTTCAATTTTATATCTTGCTTTATAAAAAACTTTACAAGACATCATAAGCATCTCTCTATATATGTTGGGAAAAACTCCTGGTAGTAATCATTTTCAATGACTGCATAATATTTTATCCAATTTCTATACCACATGCCTCTAATGTGGGACAAATACAAGTTGCTTCTAATTTTTTACTATTTTAACAAATGCTATGATGAAATCTGTCAGCAAATCACAGAGTATTTCCCTAGGATAAATTCTTAAAAGGGGAATTACTGGAATAAAAACCATAAAACATACAGGCAACAATCTCAGTTTTGAATCTCCTTTGTCTACGTGACTCTTCAAGCACAGGCAGAAACCACATGTAGGAAGCAATTAGTCATGTGGCCCCCATTCCCCAGCAAGGAAGGATATCTCAGCAGCTTGGTTTCCATGGTATCCTAAGAGCACCACTGAAAATGGAAGTGGGATGAGATTTAACAGGTCACGTAGGTCCCTCTTCCTATAAAGCAGGATGTCCTCCAGAGGTTTTCAGATTGCACACTGGGTTTGTTAAAAAGGGAAAGAGATTTACAGCCAAATAATTTTTCATCTTTGACAGGAGTATCTTGTCACAATAATGTCCTGTTGGACTTTGTGCTGATGAAGATTTAAGAATCTTTCTTTCTGTTGTAAAGCAGAAACTAACACACCATTGTAAAGCAATTATACTCCAATAAAGATGTTAAAAAAAAAAAGAATTTTTCTTTCAATTGCTAAAATTTTCCCTCTTCAAAGTAACCATGGTTGAGGTTATTGAATTACCTTGCTACAGTGAGCATAATCTGCCAAAACATCTACTTCTCTTCAGCTTCCTTTAGCCCAATGATCTTTCATTTGGCCAAGTACCCACAAATAGTACTCATCCTTGGCTAGTGAGAGCCTTAGGGTGTGTGGGGGCATGTTTAGGGATCCAAATAGGGAATTTGGTCTGGAACTGGGAGTTCCCCCACTCCTCAATAGCACAAAAAGACAGAAAAGTCCATAGAGAACAGACTTGTGGTTGCCAAGTGGGTGGGGGAGGGTTGGATTGGGAGTTTGGGATTAGCAGATGAGAACTATTATACGTGCATTATATACGCGAATGGATAAACAACAAGATCCTATTATATAGCACAGGGAACTATAATCAGTACTCTGTAATAAACCATAATGGAAAAGCATATGAAAAAGAATATATATGTATGTATAACAGAATCACTTTGCTGTACACCAGAAACACAACATTGTAAGTCAACTATACTTAGTATTCTTTTGGGAGTTACATTTTCAAAATTTAAAAACTGCTCCAGCCAGAGTGGCAGTAGAGGAATGCTAAGTGTGAAGAACAGGCATGGAGATGTGCTCTTAGGTGCCCAGTCTTTTTTTTTTTTTTTTTTTTTTTTGCTGTATGCGGGCCTCTCACTGCTGTGGCCTCTCCCGTTGCGGAGCACAGGCTCCGGACGCACAGGCTCAGCGGCCATGGCTCACGGGCCCAGCTGCTCCGCGGCATGTGGGATCTTCCCGGACCGGGGCATGAACCCGTGTCCCCTGCATCGGCAGGCGGACTCTCAACCACTGCGCCACCAGGGAAGCCCAAGGTGCCCAGTCTTGAAACATTCAGTTCTTTCTCTAATTTTCTGATCACTATGCCCATTAAAGGTAGCAGCTATAGCCCTGGAATGCACCTGAGCTAAGTAATAGTGGTTACCAAATGCTGCAGCTTCAATAATAATTAATAAACAGGCAGAGAGACTGGCATGCTTGATATGTCATGGCCAGAGAATATAACTTCTTAATTACGCCCAAAGTTTTGTTTCAAGATTTACTTATTATTAATATTTTTGAAATTCAATGCTCCAATACAATTAACTCTACAAGTGGGAAAACTGAAACATCCACATAATCATGTTAATATATTTAAGTGCCACAGAGAATGCCAATGAATGTTTTTCTAGCTGTTTTTAAAGTGTCTGAAAATAGAAATGGCATGATACAGTTAAGCTGGGAAAAATTTTACATAGGAAAACCTCCATCTTACGATGGCTTTGAGTGTACTTACCCTTTCCTGTGATGTTTGATAGCGGAGGTGAAGGGCTGTGGGGTCCCAATCCACAGCAATATAGGCATTTCCAATGAAAGCTCTGTCTTCCCCACAATCAATTTTACAGCCCCTGCAAAATCTAAAGGGGGAAAAAAGATCTACTGAGGAAAGAGTAATTATGAAGGAATCCAAATTTTCTTTATCAGAAATATTCTCCCCGGGAATTCCCTGGAGGTCCAGTGGTTAGGACTTGTCGCTTTCACTGCCACAGCCTGGGTAGGGGAACTAAGATCCTGCAAGCTGTGGGGCGTGGCCAAACAACACAAAACCCCCCCCCAAACCCCCAAAACTCTCCCTTTCTACTTCTTTTATTTTTTAAAAAATAAATTTGTTTATTTATTTATTTCTTTATGGCTGTGTTGGGTCTTTGTTGCTGCCTGCGGGCTTTCTCTAATTGCGTTGAGTGGGGGCGCTACTCTTCACTGCAATGCACGGGCTTCTTATTGCAGTGGCGTCTCTTGTTGTGGAGCATGGGTTCTAGGCGCACGGGCTTAAGTAGTTGTGGCACGTGGGCTCAGAGTAGCTGTGGCTCGCGGGCTCTAGAGCGCACAGACTCAGTAGCTGTGGCACACAGGCTTAGTGGTTGTGCGGCATGTGGGATCTTCCTGGACCAGGGCTCGAACTCATGTCCCCTGCATTGGCAGGCGGACTCCTAACCACTGCACCACCAGGGAAGTCCCCCTTTCTACCTCTCTACTTTCCTTCTTGGGCGTCCCAATTTGTCATGGGCTTCTAACTTCAGACTAATAAATGCATGACTATGTACTAGTAATTATTATTATTTCAGGGAATCCTGCTTATCACTTCTCAAATCTTTGGTTTTTCAAGGTACTTGATAACCATTTGTAAATCCACATGAATATGCGGACTTTATGGCAAATAAATGATATGGGAATTGGCTATCTGAGACCATACACCCTCAAGAAATTCTAAATTTAGTTATTAAATGCTTGGAGGTAGGACAATTTATCTGGCATAACCATACCTATTTCCTTGTTTGTAAAATGGCACATTAAATAAATATATATAAAAATTTATGGGGGGGAAGGGAACCATGACAAAGGCCATGGTTCCAAGGCCTATACAGACTCAGTTTGCTAAAGCTATTACAGTTCTCTGAAGGCTGACTTCAGTACTCAGGCATTTTCCAAGCTGGGACAGTAATGGCCAATGAATCTCCATAACTCTTCTAAAAACCAAAAATAGACTTCCAGCAAGGTCTAGTAAATAGCCTATGTCTTATTGGGCTCAGAATTGCTAAACTGATTTATATCTAAGGAGCAGAAGGTATAGAATGTTAAATGTTAGTCATAAACTATGAATTTGATGAGGATTGTAGAGTTTACAAAACCAGCTAAATCTCAAGAGCAAAACTTAGCTATAGACCTCACAGGGAAGAGATGAATGAAGAATTCCTAAGTTTATTTCAAGCTTCTCATTATTCATTATTACTTCTAAAAACTGGAAACCTTATGAAAAAGGTATAATATCTGAAGCTGCAATTCTAAAATTTTTCTTTTGCAGAAGGTCACTTTACCTATACCATGGGCACCAAGCACAGGAGTTCCCATCTTTCTGCACAACTCGTAGAGTGAATGGATACTGATAACCCATACTGTCATCACTGAAACAGAACATAAACCAAAGAGTATAAGAAACATTTCTTAGTTGAGGTCTCTTTCATCTTCTCTTGAACTAACCCTAGAAAGGGGCATCTGTCAGAGCAGTATGTTCACATTGACAGCTGAATGCTGGTTATCCTAACCCACTAACTGCAGCCCTGTACAACCACACTCAGGGCTCCCTGCTTATAGAGGGGGAGACACAGCAGACTGCCAGATGTCTCTGAGAGAGTCCATGTGGTCCACGCAAATTTCATAAAATAAGCTAATCATGAAATCAAATGCTAATTATCCTTCAGCCCTAATTCTATCAAGAGATTTAATTCACATTAAACCAGACCTCTTCCATGGCAAGAACACTGACACACCACAGAAAGCTGAAAGGTCATAATGGTATTAGAGGAGTTGACTAACTATATATTTAGAAGCTTCTTTTTTTTTTTTGCGGTATGCGGGCCTCTCACTGTTGTGGCCTCTCCCGTTGCGGAGCTCAGGCTCCGGACGCACAGGCTCAGCGGCCATGGCTCACGGGCCTAGCTGCTCTGCGGCATGTGGGATCTTCCCGGACCGGGGCACAAACCTGTATCCCCTGCATCGGCAGGCAGACTCTCAACCACTGCGCCACCAGGGAAGCCCTAGAAGCTTCTTTAATCAGAATCCCTGATGTGGTACATGGTAGATACCCCCTTTCCTTGCCTTAACTATCTAAAGCTATAAGCTACGTAACATTTTTAGGGTAATGTCTTAACTGCAAGATAGCCTTGTGAGTTCTCCAACTTTAAAAAAATTTATTCATCCTTGCCCCAATAAGAAGCAATGCAAGGACTATAACATAAGAGCAATATACTTTATGGATCATTTGGCAATTTGTAGTGGCTACTGCTTGGCTGCTGAAGGTAATAAAAGCATGATAAGGACTCACTGTAAGGGCAACAGTGAGTATCATGCCTGTCACAGCAGTTCCCAGCTTTCTGCATAACTTGTTGATTGAATGACTATTGATAGCCCATGCTGCCCAGTATCATGTCAATGAAAACCAGGTCAATGGTAAGTGAGGAATCCAAAGAAAGATAAAGGGACAAAACAACCAGGTAGCACTCTGGCAGACAACTGTGCAGCACCTCTCTTCTAAAAAGTTTCTTTACTTTTTTGCTCTAACGGAAACCTGGCTTTCCTGAGGACTCCGCTTCCAGTTCACCTCTTAAGTGCTAGCTTTCTTCTCATATACCTCAGAACCGGAAGGTGATATGGGTCTCCTCCTTACTCCTCTTTACCACTTCTGGTAAAATTCTGGTTTCTATGTAGCATCTGCTACTGAATTATACCACCTGCTTGCTATTCCTCCTTCGTAGGGACATTTCTTTATTCGCTAAAGATTTTAGAACGCAGTTCACTGTTTTTCCCTCTGTCAATTCCATCATTACTCTTGGTGACTTCAATGTAACTTATCTAACAACTCCTCAGCCTTCTCTCTTCCAACAATAATCTCCATTCTATATTGATCTACCCTCTCCAATGGTCATATTCTAGATCTTTTCAATCGATAGTGGCTATTACATGGCTGCTGAAGGTAATGAAGCCATGATAAGGACTTTACCATGTCCAAAAATCTCAATTCCAAACATCCTTCTTTGCAACAAACATCTCCAACAAACATCTCCTTCTTGGATCACTTATTCAAGTATCACTACTCTAACAATTCTTTGACCCAACATAAACCTCCAATCACTGCCCTCAAATCCTCACTTTCCTCCTTATCCACTGTCCCTCAAACTAACCATCTTTTTCATGGATCCTCAATTCCAGGAATTTGTCCATTTAATCTAAATTTTCAAATTTATTGACATAAACACTCAGAAAAGTAGAGAACTGTACAATGAACAGCACCCAACTACAATTAATCATCAACTCTTGGCCGCTCTTATTTCATCTATACCCTTACCTAGCCCCACTAGATTCTTTTATTCCATTTTTTTAAAATGTGGTACAGTATACATAAAATTTACCATTTAATCATTTTAAGTGTACAACTCAGAGGCATTAGGTACATTCACAATGTTGTGCAATTATCACTACCACCCAGCTCCAGAACCTTTTTATCTTCTCAAACAGAAACTCTACCCATTAAGCAATAATAAATTCCCCTCCCCCCAGACCTTGTTAACATCTAATCTACTTTCTGTCTATAAACTTGCCTATTCGAGATACACCTCATAAAAGTGGAATCATACAAATATTTGTCCTTTTGCATCTAGCTTATTTCACTGAGTGTAATGTCTTCAAGGCTCATCCATGTTGTAGTATGTATCAGAACTCCATTCCTTTTTATGGCTGAATAATACTCCACTGTATGTATATACCACATTTTGTTTATCCACTCATCTGTTGATGGACTTCTGGGTTGTTTCCGCCTCTTGGCTACTGTGACCCACTAGATACTTTTGAAGAAAATCAGAGGCATTTTATCATTTTCATCCATAAATATTTCACTGTGTTATCTCTAAAAGATAAGCTCTTATTATTCTTTTAATGTCTGTAGGACCATCTTCTCTTTAACCTACTCTAACCTCTGTGTCTTCATCTGTACCACTCCACTAAAACAGCTTTTGCAAGGTCACCAAACGCTGCTATTTTATCAAATCCAGTGGTCAATTCCCAGTCCTTCTCTCAATCTGATCAGTCCTCCCTTAAACACTATCTTCACTTAACTTCTGGGACACTACTCACTCCTGGTTTTCTTCTTACTTCACTGGCTGTTCCTTCTGAATCTCCTTTGTTGTCTCTCCCTCCATTATTCAGCCTCTAAATGCTGGAATGCATCAGGAATTAGATCTTAGGCATCTTCTCTCTTACTATCT
Source organism: Physeter macrocephalus (assembly GCF_002837175.3). NCBI lineage: Eukaryota > Metazoa > Chordata > Mammalia > Artiodactyla > Physeteridae > Physeter > Physeter macrocephalus. The sequence goes on along the minus strand of NC_041227.1, from coordinate 100,984,769 downwards.
AAATAATATCAACTGGTCTCAGGGCTTTAAATACCAACTATTTGTTGATGACACCTATATTTATACCTCCTGGAAAGACCTAAAGTCTATTTCCCACTTGAAAATATAACACAGATCTTGAATTTAGCTTGATTCCTGTCATCACTTGCCAAAACCTACTCCTTCTCTAGTCTTCCTCATTTCATTAAACGGTACCAGCATTCACAAACAATTGTTCAGGCTGAAAATCTAGCTTGGATTCCTCCTCCCCTCATACTCCATATCTGATTCATTAGCAAGCCCTGGGAAAAGTCCTCATCTAGAAGCCTTTTAATTCAATTAGATTTTCACTTCAAACTTAATCTTGCCCTACTGTCATTTTTACTAAACACCACATTCATCAATTAAATCCCTTATCTATTATTTGTACTTTTCCTTTAAAATTTATTTACCTTAAGCCTTATCCTAATTATCAAAAGACCCTCATACCGTAACAAATAACCTATCAGCAAAAATAATTTCTTTACTCAGTTAACACAGAAGCAGAACTCCCACTTGCACCATGATAACAAGAAAATGATCTTCAATTCAAATGAGATATAAAAGGCAACACAATCCCAAAGATTATTAGAAGTAAATACATTTACTAATCCAATAGAACAGTGGTAAGAGGAATGGAAAAAGAAAAAAAGATGCTTATTTTCTTTACCAAGACTTATGAAATTACTCCATGTTAAAATGACATGGTAGGGAGATAATCCAACTGAATCATTGTTATGGCATGAGACTTTTTCAGAGTTCATGTATAGATATGCACGTATAGATACTGCTCCCATTCGGAATTTCAGAGGGTTGAGATGATGCAAATTTCCTGGTGAATTCATCCTCTCTACTTTTGTAGTAACAGAAGCCAAGGATATTACCTGAAGCATATACAATACTAGCTGAAAAGATTTAGGTAAGAGATCAGAGAATACAACGATTATTAGACACTGGAATGTCTAGGTGATGAAAGGAAGGTGTACAGTCTCTCCTACTCAAAAGACCAAACCAAATGGTTGAACTGTATGTTCTCTGGATGGTTCTTCAAGGAGTGATTAACCTGACATGGAATGGGTCCTATAAATCACACAGAATTCAGATAAATTCTTCTTCTACATTTGGAAACCGAAGATCTAGGAAGATGCCCTGAAACTCACCAATCTTGAGCATGATTACTAGCTTCCTGAGGTGGGAGTGGGCTGGCTAATCGAGATACTTGAATCCAAACTGCATCATACAGGTCTTTCTTCCGGGTATGCACAGTACATGGAACAATCAGAGGCATTCCAAAAAGGCTGGGGCGATTCTTCTGAGATGACAGGAAATACAGTTCTGTCCTCATCTGTATGTACAAACAAGAGAAGAAAGAGTGGAGAAGATAGGCCTCTGATTCCTCCCTTTCATGCTTCTAAGACTGCCAAAAACAGGCATCACTACCATTTTCAACTTAGTAGCTATCACACTTCTCTTTATTTATAGGGCCATCTTTTATTAATATGAAGAGAATGGTTATTCAAAGTGGAATCAGTGAAAGGTTGAGGTATTGCCAATTTCAGAGTTGCTCTCTATCTACCAAACTTGGGTTTTCAGCATTTAATATTTTCAAACTGCATAGTTTTTCTCTGTTAAACATTTCTCACACACACTGAATCATATGTAAAAAAATTAAAAATCATATTCTTAATTACACGATAGAATAAAAGTAAGGTAAACTTTTAAAATGTTTTCTTCTTTGAGTATGTTAAAGGAGATTTTTATCATTTTTTTTTTTTTTTTTTTTTTTTTTGAGGTACGCGGGCCTCTCACTGCTGTGGCCTCTCCTGCTGTGGAGCACATGCTCCGGACGCGCAGGCTCAGCGGCCATGGCTCACGGGCCCGGCCGCTCTGTAGCATGTGGGATCTTCCCGGACCAGGGCACGAACCCATGTCCCCTGCATCGGCAGGCGGACTCTCAACCACTGCGCCACCAGGGAAGCCCATTTTTATCATTTCTTAACATGGAGATACTGCACAGAATTAGCTTGGAAATGATGGCTTCAAACAAAAGTTCAGTATAATAGAAAGGTTGCTGGGAGTTGCAGGATTACTCAAAAAAGCTGATGAGCGCTTGGACATTTAATTCTTTAAGTTTGGTCTTCATATAGTAGAGAAGCTAATCCAACAACTTATAAACCCATTAGTTTCTAAGTGAAAAGACTCTCTTATTTCAGATCCTCAAGTATTTTATTTTGCCGTTATTCACTTAAGATTAGCTAAATACATGATTTTAAGACCCCATTTCATGTATTGGTAGTTATATTATTATAAGGCCCACAGAAATGTGGACAGAGTTCAGAACTATTTTTTAAAAATCAAAAAACTTAGATGAGTTTTTCTCTCCTAAAACTTCTACTTTTCTTCCACTCCAACTCCCGGTAGATGACTTATTTTACTAAATAAATGAGGTCATTTAAGCAACTATTTCTTTACTCTTCTCAGTGTATTTCTCTTTTTATTTTTTTAAAAGTTAATTAATTTATTTTTGGCTGCGTTGGGTCTTCGTTGCTGCGCACGGGCTTTCTCTAGTTGCAGCGAGCGGGGACTACTCTTCATTGCGGTGCGCAGGCTTCTCATTGTGGTGGCCTCTCTTGTTGAGAAGCATGGGCTCTAGGTGCGTGGGCTTCAGTAGCTGTGGCACGTGGGCTCAGTAGTTGTGGTGCATGGGCTTAATTGCTCTGCGGCATGTGGGGTCTTCCTGGACCAGGGCTCGAACCCGTGTCCCCTGCCTTGTCAGGCGGATTCTTAACCACTGTGTTACCAGGGAAGTCCCTGTACTTCTCTTCTAAACCCACACAATTTTCATCCTCTTGAAGGTAACTTCTCCCAGGGCCCTGTGGCCCATACCTGCTCAGTTCCTCATGGGATAATGCTCCCAGCTTTACGGCACTAGGAATTTTCCTTTTGTCCTCTCCTAACAACTTGGACCAGGGCTCGAACCCGTGTCCTCTGCCTTGTCAGGCGGATTCTTAACCACTGTGTTACCAGGGAAGTCCCTGTACTTCTCTTCTAAACCCACACAATTTTCATCCTCTTGAAGGTAACTTCTCCCAGGGCCCTGTGGCCCATACCTGCTCAGTTCCTCATGGGATAATGCTCCCAGCTTTACGGCACTAGGAATTTTCCTTTTGTCCTCTCCTAACAACTTTTTCTCTAATCTGAAAAAACTCACTAACTGTGCTAAGTTCTTGCCCTATTTCTTTACTTGGTTACACAGCCCAACTTCTCAGTTTTCATTCTTTTTGATGTCTTTGGCCTATGTAACCACATCTTTCTTTCTTAATTTTTTTTTGAAACTGACTTCCCTTTAGTTGTTGTGTTAACACAACACTATCTCTCCCTTTAGTCTCTGAATATTCTTGCCTATGTTGCCTTGCCTTATTCCCCTTCTTTTTCTATCTTGTAGAAGGGAGTAGAAGAAAAATACTTTCAAAGTAAGTCAACCATGAGATCAAAGGGTCTGAAAGAAGAAGGTGGCAATGAAAATGACGAAAAATGGTAAATTCGAGTAGTATTTTGAAAGAAGAAATTAAAAGGCATAATGATATACTGAATATAGGGTTTTAGAAGAAAAGGGGGAAAAAAATCTAAGAACACTTCTAGCCTTTAGCCTTTAGCATGGAAGAACAGTGTTGCCTTTCACATGAATAATGGGAAAAGGGAGTTGACTTGGAACAGATGGTAAAATCAATTTTAGGCATTCCCCAAAGAAGCTGCTAGATCATGAAGGAAACTGGAAACAGGGAACTGGTTAAAAGGTGAAAATTTAGAGCTGACAATATGGCTTTATGGTCCAACACTTACAAAAACCTATATATAATGCTTTAGCACTTACAAGCACTTTATGTAACATATACATGATAACTGAAGAGAGCTGTTTTCTAAGAAAGGTTAAAAATACATCAGTGTTCTTAAAATATAATCTGATAATGCTCCGTTAAAAAAGACATGGGAAAATGAATGAATCACCCCAATTATTTTAGCTGATGGGACCTGTTGGAGCTGTGCTTAAACAAAATTCCAAGACACACATATATCCCTTAATTCTCTAGGATGTCCACTCATACAATCCTGTTTAGAATATGTTCCATAGAACATCGTTCACATGGTCAGAAAATCACTTTAACTCGGGAGTTACTGATTCAAAGGAGGGAAAAAATACATTTCAAAGAATTATCACAAAGCAAATAGTTGTGTAATCACCAGTCAGGTCAAGAAACAATTCAGCCAGCACTCCAAAGCCTTCCTCTTGCTTCCTCCCAATCACAAATTCTTCCTTCTTCCTAACAGTAACAGTTTTTCTCAATTTTATGGTAATCAATTCTTTGCTTTTATCATTTTACACCCTACTCATAAACAGTAAATTTCATTTTCCCTGTCTTTAAAGTTGTTATTTATAAATAGAATCATATTATTGGTATTTCTTTTGCGTCTGGCTTCTTTCCCACATTATATTTATGAGATTCATTTATGTTGGGTATAACTAAAAATTCATTCATTTTCATTGCTGTATAATATTCTATTATATGACCATGTCTCAACTTCCTTATCCTTTCTACTACTAATGGACATTTAGTGGTTTTATTTTGTGTTTTCATAAAAACACAAAATGGAATAGTGGAATTACTTATCTTTAATTAGAAAACTATTTTTACAAGTAGCTGTATTAATGTACACTCTCATCAGCAGTGTATGAGAGTTCCTGTTGCTCAATTATCCTTACCAACACTGTCAACCTGTTTAATAATGATAGCTATTCTGGTGGGTGTGCAGTGATATTGTAATGTGGGTTTTTAAAAAAAATTATTTATTTTTGGCTGCCTTGGGTCTTCGTTGCTGCACGTGGTCTTCTCTAGTTGCGGAGAGCGCAGGCTACTCTTCATTGTGGTGCACGGGCTTCTCATTGCAGTGGCTTCTCTTGCTGTGGAGCAAGAGATCTAGGCCGTGGGCTTCAGTAGTTGTGGCACACGGGCTCAGTAGTTGTGGCGCATGGGTTCTAGAGCTCAGGCTCAGTAGTTGTGGCGCATGGGCTTAGTTGCTCCACGGCATGTGGGATCTTCCCGGACCAGGGCTCAAACCTGTGTCCCCTGCATTGGCAGGCGGATTCTCAACCACTGAGCCACCAGGGAAGTCTTCGTAATGTGATTCTAATTTGCATTTCCCTAATTAGCAGTGTGGCTGATCACTTTTTCATATGATTATTGGCTATTTGGATATCCTTTCTGTGATGTGCCTATTTAAGTATTAGCCATTTTTTTTATTGAATTGTTTTTTCTTAGTGACTTATAGGAGTCCTTTATATTTTCTGGATTGAGCCTTTTTGTTGGTTATATGAGTTACAAACATCTTCTACTCCTAGGCTTGCCTTTTACTTTCTTAGTGATGTCTTTTGATGAAACCGAAGTTCATAATTTTAATGATGTACAATTTATCAATCTTTTATGGTTAGAGCTTTCTGTGTCCTATTCAAGAAGTCTTTTTCTCTAAACCAAGGTCATGAATATATTCACGTTTATTATCTTCTAGGGTCTGCTTTTCTGTTTTGCCTTCATATTTAATTCTGCAGTCCACCTGGAATTGATTTTTATGTGGTGAGAGGTAGGTGTGTCTATGGCTATTCAATTATCCCAGCACCATTTACCAAGAAAACTGTCTTTCACTGCTCTGTAATGCAATCTTTGTTATAAATCAAGTGTTCATACATATGTGAACCTGTTTCTGGGCTCTCTATTTTATTCCATTGGTCTATTTGCCTTTTCTCACACCAATATCACAATGTCTCAAGTATCATTGCTTTATAAAATCATGATATCTGGTAGCTCAATTCTTCATGTTTTGTTCTTCTTCAAGACTGTCTTGGTTATTTTAGTGCTTTGTGCTTCCATATATTAGAATCAGCTTATCAAGTTATACACACATAAGCATACACATACAGAGTATGCATTTTTATTGGGATTGTGCACTGAATCTGTAGATTTGTTTGTGGAGAACGTATATCTTTGAAATACTGACTCTTCTAATCCATGAACATGGTCTGTTCCTTCAAACATCTGAGCCTTCTTTAATTTCTAGCAATAATATTTTATTGTTTTCTATAGAGATACCTTGTATATTTTTTGTAAAGTTTATTTCCAGGTATTTAATTTTTTTCTTGGTACTTAGTTTTTTGAATAAGTGATAATTTTATGATAAATGATAATTTTATGATAAATGATTTCTGTAGTGAATTTTGGTGGTCCCCAAAAAGATATGCCCACATCCTAACTCCAAGAACTTACGAATGTGACCCTATATGGCAAAAGGGTTTTTGCATATGTAATTAAATTGAGATATCATCCTGGATTATTTGGATGACCCCTAAATCCTATGACAATTGTTCTTATCAGTGAAAGGCAGAGGAAGAAGGAGAAGAAGGCCACGACAGATGCAGAGATTGGAGTTATACAGCCACAAGCTAAGGAATGCCTGTACAAGTTGGAAGAGGCAAGAAGGATTCTCTCCTAAAACCTATGGAGGGGGCACAACCCTGTTGATGCCTTGATTTCAGACTTCTGGCCTTCAGAACTGTGAAAGAATTAATTTCTGTTGTTTTAAGCCACCAAGTCTGTGGTAATTTGTTACAGCAGTCCTAGGAAACAACTTGTCTTGCACAAGAATCTTCTTGTTTCTCCCTCTAAAACAAACAAACTAAACCTTCTCCAAAGGCATCTACACTTATATGGCGGAGAAGATGTACATGGCTACATGAACATACAGGAGCCACAAACTTTTTAAGGACAGTAGTACTATATTCAGATGCACCAGCTCTCCTGTTGTTGCTTGATACATGAGTGAGGAATGTCATTTCATACGTAGGCCGTCGTGTGATATTAAATCCTGGCTGCAATCACTTAGAACATAACACATTGAAAGTGCACACACTGAAGATGTTGCAAAGACAGAAAATGGCTGTTTCATAAATAACACTGGCAAGACCAGCAGTAACTTGCCTAACATTAAACTAACCATTTTTCGGTGGACTGCAATGATGTAGCCTGTAAAGGAACTGTCAGGAAGAGATGGCATATGACCATTCACCATTCCATTTGTGAAGTTTTTCTCAGTTCCACATGGCACAACAGTGTTTGGCATTCCATTGGGGATGAATATTGATCGAGGCAGGTCCCCATTGGTGGTTAGGGTGAACATTCCATTTGTAGATGGGGAAGAGGAGAAATCTACAAATTCAAAGATAAGTATAGCATCACAAGTCTGTGGTACCTTTATCTTTGCTCTTTTCTCAAATATCGCTGGGACCCAGACCACTGACAGTCTCTTTTAACAGAGGACAGGGAGGAATCATAGGTCAAATGATAATTCTAGATTAACTGGAAGATTTTAACTTCAGATTTTACCTCGATAACGCACACTTCTGACTAAATGACAAAGCACGAGTAACTGACAGAAAGAGTAAGTAGAATTTTTCCAACAATCTTTATTAGCACCGTGCTGTGGCACGAAAACAGTTCTACTGCTTTTCTTTTTCCTCTCCTCTAAAAATTCATTTCTCCATTCTTCTAGAAATGTTCTAAGACGGTAGTCCCAAGCCAGATGATGGGTTTTTAAAAAATTGTTTAATTTTTTAAAAAGACTATTTTTTAGGGCAGTTTTAGATTCAGTAAAATAAAGAGCAAGGTAGAGATTTCCCACCTGCTGCCTGCCCCCACCCAGCACAGCCTCCCCCAGTAGCAACCTGCCCCACCAGAGTGAAACATTTGTTAAAACTGATGAAAGTAGCTGCTTTTTAAATTAAAATTAAGTTAAAAGTGCATTTCCTCCCTTTCACTAGCCACATTTCAAGTGCTAAACAGTCCATGTGACTAGTAGATAACTCTACTGGATGGCAAAGATTACAGAAAGTTTTCCTCATTGCAGAGAGTTCTATTGGACAGTGATGATAACCAAAAAGCAATGTTAAATCATCCACCAACCCAACCATCAGTACTATCTGCTGAGTGCCAATGAGACGAGCCTCATTCTCTCTGAAGCACGTTCTAGCTGGGGAATGAATCTAACTGCCAACAGTATAAAGAGGAGACAAACCCCACTAATGGCCAAAAAGACTCATTGGATGACCATATTAAATCACAGACAATATTAGATAAACAGATTCCCTTTTAGTCAAATTTATTATTTTGTTTTCTGATAGTACGTTTCTCTCATACCATCTGTTACCATGTTAATATTAGATAAAAGAGTTAAAGGAGATCTGAATTCCAGTGGTAGATTTAGCTAATAACTACCTATCTAACTTAGGTTCTCTGAATTTTAGGTTCCTCACCTATATAAAATGAGGATTTGAGATAAATGATCACCAAGGTTTCCTTCAGGCTCCAAAATTCTTTTGCTCTAATATTTTTAGCCTAAACAAAAGCCTAAAAAGGATGACAACCCTTAGACTGTTATTCAAAGCTAAAATCATGAGAAGGAGCTCTAGTTCTATCTTACCTGTCTGTACTGGACTAGAAGCTGAAATTGGAGATCCAGGGATGGGAATTTCAAATGCACACAAAAATCCACTCACTGAGAGTCGTACTTTCTGGTTGTCCTGAGGGAAATTCTATAGAAAAAGAGGCGAGATGAGAAGGGGGAGATGTTTCAGATAAAATGGAGAATCATCTCTCTGATATTTCTGAAGGAAATGTCTTAGATTCTTTTATCAGTAAAACAAATAAGATGTCCGAATAATTTTTCTAAAATAACTATAAATGAAAGCTTGATAAACTAAGTGAAAACTAACCTTCCTGACAAAACCATTATCCCCCTTCATAGGAGGGCAGTATGATGTGTATAATTGACTTCTTAAGTTTTGTCCGTCATTTCAAGAATCTAAACCCAAAATCCCCAGAGAGATCTTACCTCCGCATTACATATGAAAAAAAATGTCAAAGAGGGGGGAGTTTGTTCAGAAACCCTGAAGATGAATATAAATAATACCAGTGGTAGGAGCTCAATTTAGGGTAGGCAATATATTTATTAAATTTCTTTTTTCTCTAGCTGGTATGCAAGAAGAAGTGATTTGTGTCACTTTGTCTTTACTCTTTAATTTCTTAGTGTGTTGAAAGGCCAGGTATATATATTCATAAATAAGTACTAAAAGAACACATTCATACAAACATAAAATACTTTAAGAATTCTAGCAATAGTGGTAATACAGAAGAGCTGTTAGGTGTAGCAGCAGCAGTCACTGAGGGTAAATCTAGACTGTAGTGACACAGCTAGATCACTCCATATAGGTAGCTTTGGGCTTACATATTTCCCTTCTTTAAAAATACCACCATTGGGACTTCCCTGGTAGTCCAGCGGTTAAGACTCTGTGCTTCCACTGCAGGGGACACGGGTTCGATCCGTTGTAGGGGAACTAAGATCCCGCATGCCATGCAGTGTGGCCCAAAATAATAATAATAATAAAAATACCACTGTCATTATTACTCTTTTATTCTGGTGGACAACTCTTTTAAGTTTCTTCTAGAATGAAAAACTTCACAAATTTTTTTCCAGTTTTTGTTGCGTTTTATTATCTCCCTTGGTCATTTGACACAATAATCAATTGAGAAAACTGTGATCTTTGAAGGATGGAATCAAGAGTTTCCTAAAAAGAAGAGTTAATATCACCTTTATGTTGGAACCGTGTACTTCTGCGAGAAGTATTTGTTCTGATTTAAGTCCACAGAGATCGCTCAGCTGTTTTTTTAAACCTGTGTACTTTTCATCCATATTCAGTCTTAGTCCATATCGTACAGGGGTAGTACCATCCAACGTAATAACTAGTAAAGAGAAAAGATTTTTTTACCAGTAAAATTCAGGTTTCATTGAAAGCTTTACACTGTGTGTGTCTGTGTGTGTGTGAGAGAGAGACTTGGAAATAGCAAACATTTCAGTCTAGAATTTTAATTTTATATGTAAACACTACGACAGATGGTGCTTAAAGATAATCTTAAGTAAAATCATTATTTTTTGAATATTCACCTGATACAAAAGTGTGAGTGGCTTTGCAAGATTTTAAAGAGAGTTCCTGGCACATTTGAAACTAGCAGAAGACTCAATGGGCACAAAAATGGACCCATGTTCCAAGTCTTTCAAACCTCAAATCATGCCTGAAATTAGACTGTTAAATTGTAACATGCTCATGACACTGTAAACCAACTAACACCAATAAAATTAAAAAAAAAAATTATAACATGCTGACTACCAATCTTTATGAGAACGCATTATACACAAATGACTATACTTACAAATTCAGGCTGCCTGAATAAGGTAAAAGACAATGGAATTAAATAATTTTTCATAACTTTGCGACCCACCTGTTATTTCTAAGTGCATATAACTGTCCATCGGTAGTGGCAAAGACAAAAAATTGAAAGGGTCAAATCGGACACTTATATGCCCACATGTCTTGCATTTGACTTGGGACCTTAGCTGCCCATGGAACAAATCCACAACTATTGATCTATTTCTCCTCAGATGGTTGTCCCAGGCCTAGCAAGAAAAAAGATTAGAGAAATTTTTTATCTCCCCAAATTCAAAGAAAATGGTTAAATATATTAGATTTAAATGTCAAGAATATAATCCTTAAAAAATAAAAGCTTTGTGCCTACAAATTTACAAGTCAGATATGTAATTTTAAATATATTGCCTACTGAGATAGTAGAGAAATACATAAAATACTTCAAGAATTCTGGCAACAGTGGTAACACAGAAGAGCTGCCAAGTGTAGCAGCAGCACTCACTGGGGTAAATCTAGACTGTAGCGACATAGCCAGATCACTCCGTATAGGCAGCTTTGGGCTTACGTATTTCCCTTCTTTAAAAATACCACCATCGGGACTTCCCTGGCAGTCCAGAATAGAATGTGATTCTTTCGGCTCAATCTATAAAGTATTAAATTCAGATGGAAAACCCTATTTTTTTCTTTCTTCTTACCATGGTAACAATGATGAGTTCTTTGTCCATTAAAAAGTGGATAAAATATGCCTATTGGTCACTGTACACATTACTTTAGCAATTATGGGGACTCCTATAGTTCTACTGAATAATTATTCCTACATCCTCTCCCCCAAATTTACATTGAAGAGGAAACATTTTTCTATTTTCATTAAAGATGCTTTGTTTTAGGATTACTGCACAAGAAATAAGCAGAGAAATGTAAATTCCTTCATTTTTGCAGTAAAATTCTGACCGCAGAATAGTTTAGTCAGCATTTAAGTTGTGCAACATGTATTTGTGGTCAGAATATTTTATCTATTGCTTACATTAGAAACTCAAAACTGACAAACCTCTGCAGCTACTTCCCAGTCTGGTCGGCCATCACTGTCCTTTAGTTCCACATATGGCTTCTCATGGACTCGGTTGAGATCTTCATGAAGACCATCCAAGAGAAAAGCCAGAAGTTCTTGGGAGTCTTGTTGCTGGAACCCATTAAACCTGGGAGCATATTTTGCTATGGTCCACTATAATATAAGAGGAATCAAACTCATTATTTGCTATTTCATAAAGTTTAGAATGAACATGCCCATAATTCTATCAGAGGCATTAGAAGAAGATAAATAGTACAGTATTTAGTCTGTCTCTATTTCAGCAAATATATTTTGGATAATCATGAAATCTTTCTAATCTTAATCTCAAATGATGCTCCCTCCCCCAGCCCCAAAAAAGTATTATGGCCAATCCTATGTCCTGGTTTAGCATCATATAAGCAAACAGTTCTTTAGGTACATAGCTATTTAAGATACAAGATGGAAATATTAAAATAGCATTTGCTCACATTGTAAGATTCCTTTTTATAATATTTTCTTTTACAGTTAGCTTTTCTGGTCTTGTTGTATCCTAACTTTTATTATTAGAGGCAGAATAGCCTCATGTTCAACTGTGAAGGACTTAGTAACTAGCTTGCAACCTTGGACAAGCTATTTGACTGCTATGAGTCTTAGTTTCCTGAGCCATAAAATGGGAATAATAATGTTGCTTTATACTGTAGGGCCATTTAGAAGATTAAATGAGTTAATACATAATTATTACAGTGGCTGGTAATCCTAACATCAACTAGAATTCACTGCATATGATATTAATGTCAAATTTGTATCCATTAATTACATTCTTTCTTTCTGCTACTTTTTAAAATTCTACAGATAAAACTAATTATCTTAGTAATGTTAAAAATGTACTGAGTATCATTAATTAGACTCAGGTCTACCTTGCAGTTAGAATACTGCTAATAGCGAAGGATTAAGAAAGAAAGGTTTACTGTATATACAAGTAAGTACCTGATAAATTAGTAAAATGAATGACATCCCAAATTTGGACTATACTTTTGATCTTTTTCTACCCACTATGTCTATACTAGTATTTTGCATATATGTGAAGAAGTAAAAGTATCTGACGTCCAGTTTATGCCTTGTGAAGGACCCAAAAACATTACACTAAAACTAAAAAGCTAAATATAAAAAATATGTAGAGAAAAATAATTACTTAAATAACTGCTTAGGACTTAAATACTTTATATTATTTTAACATGCTTACCCGAAGCTTTAATGGGGCAACATTCTTCTGAGTTCCACTCCAAAGTTCCTGTACTAAATCCCCGTAGCATTTAGCCATATGCCCCTTCATACCAATGGGATTTGTCCTAGAAGTTTGAGAGGAAAATTTGTTGCCAAAGATTCTTATAAATCACAATCATGTGGACACAGAAATGCCTACAGTCTGTTTACTCACATCAAAATATCTTTTCAAAATAAGAGAAGTAGCATTTGATCCTTACTTCACGCTTAATAGGGCAAATAAGATTAAGACTTTCCTCCCCCAGGGTGAAGAAAGAGGCGATTTAGGTAATACTGCGTTCATAGAAAAGTTATAAAAGTTAAGAGCCAATGACTCAAGGAAGATTACCTGTTGAGTTCATAAAGATGTCTCCCTGAGATAAAGTACTGTGTCAGTGGCTGTGTGTTACTAACACACTGGATGCTTGAGTTCATGAAGCATGTGTTTCCCAGGTTACTCAGACCTGTGGCCCCCTTTTCTGTCGGAACTGGAACAAACAACACGAGAACAGAAGCCTAGCTGTAGCAAGATGTCATGACCAAACAGTTATTTGTATTCAATGCAATGATTTTTATAACTCTTCTAATCAATTAAATGGAGCTAATATTTCTCTATTGGGTCTTGCAATGCTAAGTAGAGGTTTTTTCATGGAGTATCATTGGCAATCATGATAATCTATGCTCATTTGTAATCTAGAAGCAGCAGTGATTCTCTTTAATTGCTATGATTGTTTTTTAGAGTTCAAACAACTCTCTCCTAGAATTATGTCTTTCAAAATATATAAATTATTTAATTGCATGGTTAGAAAGAAATTTGATGCTTCAGGAAAAAGAAAAATAAGAGGGGGCCTAATCGCTTTTGAGCTAGAAAGCTACAGGTTGTTAACACTTCAATAGTTGAGAGAGGGAAAAATAAAAGAATGATTTTAAGATAGTTTGTTTAAAAATAATACACTGTAGACTTACCCTTGTGTCTATCTATTTTACTACTGTTTGCTATAAAGGACATTTCTTCAGGCCAACTCATATCTTTGTTGCGAACTGGAAAAACAGAGACAGTAATGTGTTAATTTCTTATCTATTCAAATCACACCCACTAAATTGCTTCTGTTAAAAAAAATAGTTCTTATTTCTAAATCAGAAACTGAAAAAAAAATCAAGTTAATTTTAGTAATTGCCTCTGAAACCATTCCAATTCTTTACACTGGAGACTTTATTGGTTAGAATTAACTAGTAAGCTAATCCCTAAATTACATACCTGAAGTAAAATTATACTCAACCATCTATAGAAGGAATTAAAGTTCTTAAACTTAATACATTGTAACTATTACAATGCTTTCTTAAATTGTGACAACTGCCAAAGTAATCTATTCATTTTAATACAAAGGCAGCTAGGAATGTTTCATGAATCTTGATGAGAAAAGACACACTAAGTTTTCAATGATGTGTGCATGCCAGTGTGTAAATCTATGCTTATGTTGGTGAATGACTAGTGTTGACTAATGAAAAGCCTACACCACTAACTATGCAAGAAAGTCTCCTGACAAAGAGGCAGCTTGAAAATTTTAAGGAGCTATAAACTTATAACTGAATTCACTTGTTTTTACCCACTGTTTCCACCCTTGCCAGCCAATGAATGTAGACATGTTTTTTTCTTAAAGCAATATAAATAGTATTACATTACAGTAGGATTACGTAAGGGTTTAATGGGTTTTCTTTACTATATAGAATATAGTGATCAAGTACCAGTTGGAAAAACTATAAAATGGATTATCAGTGAGTAATTAAATCTTTAAATTCTTCCCCTAAAAATCTAATACAAATGCATGCTTCCATCTTGTACCTTCAATTACCAAGTGCTGCTCATCCTGGATTTTCAAATATTCCAATCTATGATCCTCATCATCCAGAAGAGTGAGGTAATTCTGTATATGGAAGAGGAAATGTTTTGTTAATTTAATTACTAAACTTGGGGCTTCCCTGGTGGCGCAGTGGTTGAGAGTCCGCCTGCCAGTGGTTGAGAGTCCGCCTGCCGATGCAGGGGAACCGGGTTCGCGCCCCGGTATGGGAAGATCCCACATGCCGCGGAGCGGCTGGGCCCGTAATTAAATCTTTAAATTCTTCCCCTAAAAATCTAATACAAATGCATGCTTCCATCTTGTACCTTCAATTACCAAGTGCTGCTCATCCTGGATTTTCAAATATTCCAATCTATGATCCTCATCATCCAGAAGAGTGAGGTAATTCTGTATATGGAAGAGGAAATGTTTTGTTAATTTAATTACTAAACTTGAAACAAATATGGAAATAAAAATGCATGACAATTAAAAACATCCTTGTAGTTACATAACTCGTGACAGATATTTAGCATATTATAGTTATTCAGAAATGCTTATAATTTTGGTGGCAAAATGAGGGAAAGACAATGTATACTTTGTAAACACATACTTTATGTCTCTAAAAAAGTTATATAGGATTTGGGGGAGACCAGAAAAGACTCATCACACATCAAACCAAAATTCATTGAGATTTAGATTTTCTGAACAGCTTATAGAAAAGAAGTTTTTTTTTAGTATCTAGTATGAAATTCAGTAAATGTGCTTGTGGTCAAGATGGAACTTGATTATTTACTAGGAACTGAAGATGTAAAACCAAATGTCATGCAATAGAATTATACATTTTTGTTGATGCTCACCCTGTCTAAAGTGCTCAGAAAATTAATTCATTTAATTCTCACAACTATCCTAAGGGAAATACTATTATTTTCCCCATTTACTCATGAGAAAACTGTGACAGAGAGTCAAGGGACTTGCCCTTGGTTATCCAACTAACAGGTGTGAGGGCCAAGATTTAATCCGTGGCAGTGTGGCTCCAGGACCTCTGCTCTTAACTTACTATACTATTGGTCACCTCTCAATGGTGACCAAAGGAGGATGTAAGAAAGAAGGAACTAGGGAATAAAGAACTGGTTAAAACTACTTATGATCCAATTTCACAGTATTAATGGAAATATATTGCATGTGTTAGGAAGAATATATAAGCAATTAACAGCACTGCCTCTAAGGAGAATGGAAGATAGAGGTCAGAGGATGGAAAGGAAGAATTTTCACTACATACTTTTGTATTGTTTGAATTTTTTTAACATGTATATAAGTTACTTTAAGACAAATCAAAAATAAACTATTTGTTAAAAAATGATATTTGCCGTTACTTTATAATAATAATCTTTACAAGATGGTACTGTCCATGACTGTTATTATGGGTTTCAGATGACAAATATCTACATGTATGCATCCAGTAATTTAAAAGTTGAAGTTTCCACTGCGATTCCGAAACATGGCTTTCAGAACAATTAGTGTAGATAAAAAAAACCTCATACTTATGAAACATGGATTTAACACTTAATCAGGACTTTCCTTGACTCCAACCTGTCTCTTACCTCACTGTTGTATAGCCACAGGCGCATATCTTCCTCTTTGATGCGCAGCCTCTGAGACAGATATTCATGAATTTCCTTGATGGTCTGCATTCGACTAAAACAGCCTGTATAGGCTAAGACCCGCTTTAATGGTGCATTCGGAGAAGGTACATTTCCTATGGTCATAGTAGTCACAGTAAGGAAAAACACAGATGTAAAAAAAAAAAAAAAAAAAGCACCCCTCTCAGCAACAGGGACCATACTATTTTTGGACATGATGAGAAATGAGAGTTACAGATTTAATAATTTTATAAATTAAGACACTTGAAGAGAAAGCTTTAAAATGAAGATAGGAGAACTAAGTGTCTTAGAGTAAGCCTTAACTTTGAAAGGAAGAACAACAAAATTAGAGGCCCAAATAATTGGCAGTATCTGGATCCCAAGAAGACTGGCAAATATCAACGGGCATCCGTATCTAGGCTGCCCTCAGCTGGGTCACACTCAATAGCAAAATCAAAACTCAGTGTAAGAATGGGGAAGATAAAATGGGACTGGATTTGAATTCCACAGAGAGATAATTGGATTTACCTGATCTACTTTCTTAAAATAAACTGTCTTTGAGTTACTAATCACATCACTCTCATTAAGTAGCCCAATTACCTGGCACACTGGTACAATTACACAAGAACTGTTACTTGTACTTAGAATTCTAAGTAGGCATAGATGTTACTTGGCCGAACAAAGCTTTAAAGTGAAGCCAAGAAACTTCCCATGACCAAAAAATTGCCCTATTGAAAGGCAGTAAGGGGGGAATCATGGCCTGCCCACCCGAAAAGAGGAAAGCAGACATGACCTTGAATTCTTGAAGGGCTCAAGGTGGAAACAAAAAGGGGCAATAAGAGGAAAGAGTGAAGACTGAAGGAAGAATATATCAAGTCTAACCACATACTTCAAAAGAAAAGGGTGATAAAATGACAAGAGGTTATGGAAATCAAAAACAGGTTGCTAAAACAATCTGCTAAACCCTGGGTAACTACTCAGCCAAAAATCTAGACAAAAGCTGTAGCTTAAAATGGTCATCTCTGCCTATGAGAGGTTATAGTTTACTGAGCAACCCAAAACTAAAATACACTTAACATATCAATATAATCCATGAAGGGTACAATTATACACTCCAGGTAGTTTTCCATCCATTCAATGGTGACTTAGCTTTTTTCCTCCCATTAAATGTGCTTTGAGTCTTTACCTACTAAACAGAGGAGAAAAGTACTGGCATCATCCACTTTTTCAGAGCTTCCAAGAATTAACTCACCTAAAATAAGCTGAAAAATCATCTAACAATGACTTCTTGTCTGTTGAAAAGGCTACAATTAAGTCATTGTAACTGTGGCAAGGTTTGTATACCTGTCATTCCAAAAGGAATAAAAGAGCCTAGTAAACAGCTGTGATAAATTGAGTAATGAGAAAGATGAAAACTTCATTATGGAGAACAAACCCAACTATGATCAATTTTTAAACAGCTAGCAAAGCAAATCATTTACTATCAGCAAGGAAAGGATAATCCCTAGAAGAAAACAAAAGAGCAAATTTCTCCAAAAACACATCAGAGGATTAGTTATAAGATTACAGCAAGAAAGCATATTTTTTAAACTTCAAAATGATTAATGATTGATTTCACAACTAATTAGTAAGAAATAAAATTTCAAATTAAGAACAAATTTGGAGCATAATAACTACCCAGCTCTAGGATTCAGAAGCATTTGCAAGTGTAATGTCCAAGTCAATTTCTATTGTCCTTAAGCCACATAAGAAATTTATTTGAATTCTAGACAGTTTTTGTAGCATAGCTCATTAAGCAGTCAGCCACTTATTATACATAATTTCGTGCTTTTGAATAGCACCAACAAATCTAGTGGAATTTACAGAAGCAGCAAAAATCTAGGATCAGCACAAGAGTTACAAAGAATACTTACTAAAAGCGCAACAACACATCTTGCCTCTCATGTTATCTTTCAAAGAGAATTGAAAAAGATATGTACTAAGGGTGGCATGGAAGCAAGGCAAATACTATTATTCAATGGAAAATTAAATCAAGAGTGTTTCAGAGAGATTCTTATTTCACTGTTCCTTGATTTTAATGTGTTCCAAGACAAAGTTTGGTTAGGCAGAGGCCACTGCTTTGCTATAATTCTTACCAAACAGTATGTATAAGAATCTCCATATATTATCTGAATACAACCTTTAATGAAGACATAAAACACTCTATTACATTTCAAAGGAGGGATGATACTTTATAGGGTTGGTTTGGGTTCAAAGGTAGTTCTTTCATATTAAGTTATATTAATTATAACAACATTCTGGCATTGTTAACACAGTCTGGGACTTTGTGTAAATGGATGAACTCATTATTTTTGCTGAAGAAGAACTATTTCAAGTATTTGCAAGGCAAAAGCATTGAGCAAGTCCGGCCCATCAATACAATTTAACCTCATAGATCAGCTCGGTGCTTTGTGACCACCTAGAGGGGGGGGATAGGGACGATGGGAGTGAGACGCAAGAGGGAGGAGATATGGGGATATGTATATGTATAGCTGATTTACTTTGTTATAAAGCAGAAACTAACACACCATTGTAAAGCAATTATACTCTAATAAAGATGTTAGAAAAATAAAATAAAATTTAACCTCATAGAGAAATCAAAAGGGAACTTTTTGCATGTATTACATTAAAACGAGAACTTATTTATATGTCATTTTGATAGGCTTGAAGTTTTTGAAAGAAAATGTGTCAATTTCATTTTCAAAAATGTATCTTTTCCTTTGTATTATCTGTCTGTTATAAAGGCTCCTTGGACCTAGTATGAGAAATATCATGTTTTGTTAAAAAAAACCAAAAACCAAAAAACAAACAAAAAAAGATGATATTGCCAAAGAAATTACTGCTTAGAAATTTGAGTGGAGTTGAAAAGACCAGTCATTGACTGGCAGACTCTAATTTAGGTCAAGCACATAATTTACAATGTCTTGTTCTCAAAGAAACAAAGTAAATAAAATTTACTTCTACGTATTATCTTTGTATGTTTACAAGCCAAAAAAGGGAACAACACTTCTCAGTTTGCTGCTGATATTTTGCCTCTACCCCATCTAGTTCTTGCGCATGACCGTAGATCTAAGCCCCACAAGTGATTTACTGATTCTGTATGAAAACAGATGAAAATGTGTATTAGTACAGTGGCATCAGACTACGAGCAAATTGGTTTTTTATTTTTTTAAGGAAATGCATGGTATTCTTGCTGCATTCTTAAGTTACCTCTTGGTAAATGCTGAGGAAACATTCTCAGGCTCATCATACCCATATTCACCCAGATGTTAGACTGCTGTGTCCGAGTGGCAGGCTGCTGTCTCAGGAAGAGAAGATAGCGAGGAAATAATTCCAGCTCTGGGATTTCTGTCTTGCTATTCTTGATTACCTATTGTTTTAAAAGACATAAAGTGATCACTATAAAAGAAACAAAACTTGCCATTTTTTACCTAAATTCTTAGATTTATTTTTAAACTAAAATGTTCAATAGGTTCACTGCCTATATTTCAGTTAGATTATAGAAATTCACAGGTTTAAATTACATGGGTTTAAAGACCCTCAGCCTCCTGCACCTAAATCCATTTTCCAGGATTAGGATTCCTGGTGGGTATTTTCTCCCCTTTCATTTAAAAGCAAGTAACATCAAAATTAAGGGGAAAAAATCTTAAATATTATCTACAATTCTAACACTCTCACACCGTAACTCTTTTCACTTTTACATATTTCATACATATAAATGATGGTATTTTAAAGGACAAATTCTTAGGAATGGAGTAAGTAAAAAAGTATGAAAGTATTCATGTCATTAACTACGTAAGTCATAGTGCCACCCAAAATGTAGCAATATTCCCGGAAATGTATGAATGTATTACTTTCACAAAAACTTATCACTGGACATCATTTAAAGCTATCCCATTTCTGGGCTTCCCTGGTGGTGCAGTGGTTAAGAACCTGCCTGCTAATGCAGGGGACACAGGTTCGAGCCCTGGTTCAGGAAGATCTCACATGCCATGGAGCAACTAAGCCCGTGTGCCACAACTGCTGAATGCACGTGCCACAACTACTGAAGCCCATGCGCTCAGAGCCCGTGCTCTGCAACAAGAGAAGCCACCGCAATGAGAAGCCCATGCACCGCAACAAAGAGTAGCCCCTGCTCGCCACAACCAGAGAAAGCCCATGCGCAGCAACAAAGACCCAATGCAACCAAAAATAAATAATAAATAAAATTAAAAAACAAACCCCATTTCTTTAATACATAGAAAGAATATTATAAATTTGCTTAAAATTTTACTTCTTGTATTTGTAGTGAGAACAAAAATGTTTCCACGTAAAAATTTACTATCTATGTGTTTTGTGTAACTGAACTGTTCATATATTTTTTGTCTACGATTAAAACAACTAAATTGGATGTACAAAACTGGAAGTCACACGGTTGAAACAGGATTTTTCAGTAATCCCTCTAATAACTTGCTTGCTAGCCCCAAAACACAGGAAAACATATTACCAAAGTAGCGCTTTAAGAGTTTTAAGAGTAGCACCTTATCAATTTAGCATTCCAAAAGGATAGCAGGGTCAACACTCAAACTCTTTAAAACATAAAATCTTACAGAATCTTTAATAGTCTCAAATGATTGGGCTTTGTTTCATTTCCTTTTGCCTTAGTAACCAATATATTCTGCAACAGAGCATTTTTTAATATCAAGAGGGGGCAGTAAAGAGCCAGATAAAAACAATGCTACAAACCAAACTTTTAGGACTATTTCTTAAAAGTATTCTACATGTTCTGATATGCTATAGTATGGTACTAGGAAAGCTCCACTTAGGAGCTTTTTCAACTCCTATTTAAAGCAGTAAAAGGAGCTCTCCCTGACACTGGAGGAAAACAAAGTCTGTCCATCTCTAGAGAGTCACTGATAGCTGCAAAGCCAACAGTAAAATTCTCTTATGATTTCAGTTTAACTGTGATTTTGGGAAAGATCAATAATTCTGCATCTATAGTCAACAGGCTACATAAAAAACAAACTTTTGGCAGAATCTGAAATGACAAAGAAGTAATTTTTATAATCTGTACAGATTACAAATTCTTATACATACAAGCACAATCATACATAAATACATATTTATTTACATTTTAATTATTCTTGTATATGAACTTATTAACTTCAACCATAACCGGCAAACAATAGATGCAATTCCATTTACAGGAATTTACCTTAAAGGGATCATCACACGTTTAGAAAGAGACTATTCACCAGAAAAAAAAATTTTTTTTTTTTTCTTCAGTCGTGTGGTGCGGCACACAAGATCTTAGTTCCCCGACCAGAGATTGAACCTGTGCCCCCTGCATTGGGAGCACAGCGTCTCAACCACTGGACTACCAGGGAAGTCCCAGAAAATTGCTTTAAACAACTAAAATCTAGAGGCAAACTAAAAGTCCATCAGTGGTGATTGGTTAATAAATTGTGATTTATGTACATATGCATGTGTATGTAATAAATTAAGGAACACTATGCAATTATTAAAAATAATGGTATAGATCTAGATTTATTAATCTAGAAAGATATCAATAGCATCTATCTTAGACTGAGAATAGCAGATCACAAGACATCAAGTATAATATGATTCAATTTCATTAAATTATCTATACATATTTATATATGTACATGAATAGGCATAGAGGCATGTTTGGAAAGATGAACACCAAAATGTTAATAGTAATTATCTCTTAAGTAGTAGGATATGGTAGATATGGTATGCTTTTTATTTTCTTCTTTATTTTTTCTATATTGCTTAATTTGTTATCATTGAGCTTGTACATGTGCAAATTAAATAAAGCTATTTTTTAAAATGGTATGATTTATGTAAATATGAAGATGAAAGTATTTTTAACCTTGCTGTGGCAAATATATTTAGTATTCTTTAACTTGAAACACCATATTCTAAATGTTTTTACAGCAATTTTTCCTGAAATCAGGTAAATTTATCATATTTAGAGGTAAAAAAATATTATCAAGCCAGCAACCGAAGCTTTCATGTAGTAAAATTACTGCTTATTTAAACTAATATTTATCTGACATCAATGTTAAAAAGCATGACCTTTTGTGAGGCTCCAAAAAAACTTGTTTAATAATTATAATGATGATGGTGATGATAGTAGCAACAGGCAAAATTTATTGACCATTTACTATAAATCAGGTGCTGTGCTAATCATATGTATTATTTACTTATCAAAACAACTCTAATGAGGTAGATATTATTGTTATCATCATTTTACAGATGAGGAACCTAAGGTTTAGAGATTAGAACACTGGTAATCTGAATCCAGGCAGACTCCAAAACATCAAACTCACTCACTCTATCTATCTATCTATCTATCTATCTATCTATCTATCTTCCTACCTGCCCGCCTACCTACCTACCTACTTACCTACCTACCTACTTACCTACCTATCCATCCAACACAATTATCACAATGATTCTCCTACAGACATAGAATATTAGATCCGCCTCTGCCAATGCAGGGGACACGGGTTCGATTCCTGGTCCGGGAAGATCCCACATGCCTCGGAGCAACTAAGCCTGTGTGCCACAACTATTGAGCCTGTGCTCTAGAGCCCATGAGCTACAACTACTGGGCCCACGCCCTGCAACTACTGAAGCCCGCGTGCCTAGAGCCCGTGCTCCGCAACAAGAGAAGCCACTGCAGTGAGAAGCCCGCGTACTGCAACGAAGAGTAGCTCCTGCTCGCCGCATGCAGCAACGAAGAGCCAACGCAGCCATAAATAAACAAACAAATAAATAAATAAATTTATTTAAAAAAAAAAAAAGAATATTAGAGCAGGAAAGTCCCACCAGAAATTAAGTGATTAACTCAAGGACTATCCCACCCCCCAATAAATAAAGAGTATAATATGTATGTAAATGTATCTATGTATATTCATATTTATATGTATCTACCTAGGAGTTCTGTTCACAAATAAAGTAGAAACCTTTTGGAGCCAACAAACACAAACCCTAAATTCCTGATTGTGATTTAAACATAATTTTTAATAAACATAATTATTAATAACTCAAAATCATTATCAAAATTATAGAGTACAGATATATAGCAAACTTTTACTCTTTTTGGACATGATCTAACTTACTATATCTTATCCATATAAAACCTTCCTGGTATAAAAACGTTCTAGCTTGGACATTATACAGGGAGAGTGTTTCTTGATACAGTAAAAGAATCTTCTTATAAAGTATTTTACTGCTTCAATAATGTGAAGAGTATTCAGGGCAATGAGTACTGCTGTTTACTGTATAAGCAGAACAAATGATGTTGAATAGTTAACTCACTAATATTTTGATATTACACACTCCAAGCCCTTTAAATTACTGTAGAGCATTTTATTTATGCTCTACATGACTCATTCTAGTAATGGCAACAATCAGAATTCACTAGCTTTGAATTCTTTTTATTATATGTTGTGATCTTTTATATGTCCCTCCTTCAAAAAGACAAACCACAAAAATCCACCAACAGCTACAAGATGAATCCAATCCCTAAGTGGATGCCTGTGTGGTTAATGGGAGTAACAGTTTTAGAAGTAACCTCTGTACCACTTCCTCTACATTCACTGAACTTTTTGGCACTGGCTCTCAGACTTCTGCTCCAGTCTGAGTTCTGCTTTATCTTAATGGCTATGTTTATGTGGATGACTTATTTAATAGACTAGCCTCATAATTCCTTGACTCTATTTAGTCCAGTGACTATTTCCTCCACTCTATATAAGTCACCCACTCCCAAAGGAACATCATTGTATGGTTGGTACCTAATGTAGTGCTCAATAAATGTATGAGTAAATGAATGAATGAATATGAAAGAACCTAAAATTCATTCAGCTAATTTGAACAGGTACTGAATACTCTGCTACCATGGGTAAGAACTAATTTGTGGATAGTGAGGTTCACATAAAAAGTTAATAGAAGACCCCATCTATAACTGCTCCTTACATAAGGCAATATTGGCTATACTTACAGGTCTAGGTAGGGCCAGGTTTGCTCCATACCAATGATAAAGTGCTCTCCATACAGGTTCTGGAACCATTTCATAATCTCTTCCATGAATCAGCTGTGGGGTTCGTTTTAATCGTCCTCCTTCTAGTGTTAATGATGTAGCCTTAGAAAGAATGGAATGTAAACGTTGATTTTTTTTTTTTTTTTTGGCTGCACCTCGCAGCTTTCGGGATCTTAGTTCCCAGACCAGAGATGGAACCCGGGCCCACGGCAATGAAAGTGTGCAGTCCTAACCATTTGACTGCCAGGGAATTCCCCAAAATTTTGATTTTTAAAATTGCAGTGTCTTGTGTTTTAACAAAACCTAAACACAGGAGAATAAACATGTCACTACTCAGTTTCATGTCACTAGAAAAAAATGAATTTTCTAAAAGATTTTTATTTTGAACTTTCAAAATAAACTAAGAAATGAAACTCAAGGCAAATCATTTGAAAAAAGTCACTGGAACATTTGGAAATAATAAAAGTTTGCACAGACTTCTTTCCAACAGTAAAAAATATTATTTTGAAAAAAAAAATTCACATACACGTGAAACTACATTTTTACAGTAGCTGTCCTAAGTAAGAAAAACATTTCTAAGGCTCACTAGACTGCTTCTACGCAAGTACTAAGTCATGAAGTATTCCCACAGAAACATTTCCATCTACAACAGGTTAATAAAATGAATCACAGACATTTTCTATGTGCTAAAATCTGTAGAATGAAATTTATTAGCAACTTGAAAGAGATGTCAAATTACTTACCTTTACTGGTTCTTGAGTTACTAGTGGCTGGTTATCAATAGCCCCTGGTTTCTGAGGACTGAGGTGCAACAAAATATTCCCACTGGTTCCTAGTAAACACTGGTTGTTATTGTCAGAAGTGTTATGCTGTCGAGCAAAGCACATATCTGCCCCTGGTGTGGCAGAATACAGAAAGCCTGTAAGGAAAAAGAAGATGGAATCTCTTTATTTTATTATACATAAATAGGCTTGAATATACAAACTCAATGTCCATGTATTAGGTTAATGCTATTATTCTGTGGTCAGGTCAGTACAGGGTTAGATTCTGATTAATTCTGTAGAAGATAGGAATTAGAGAGGTATTCCTTTCTGGACAATACCTAATATAACACTAGGTAGAATAAAAGCTTTGAAAATTGTTACCAAATGAACGTTTGGCCAGACTCCTAGAATATCTAATAATTCACAAGAATTATATGTCCTCTTTCTTTCCTCTGATAGGAAAGGAAGAAATACAGTCAAGTAGCTGGGCTCTCACATATCTTCCCTTAATTCTTCTCTTCCACCTGCAAAGGTTCTTGGTAGATAATGGTGATAACAAGTCACTAAACCAAAGGGAAGGAGCTAAAACAAGAACCCCAACAGGAGAGTGCTGGGAGGGAAGAAACTGTTCCCTAATAAATCTGTTTGAAAGGAAGGCATGAATGTTACAATAGAAAAATACACACAGGAAAATGACTGATGATAACTTAGAGTTGTGAACCCCAGTGGTATCTTAAGGTATTTCAACTCTCAACCACATGTTAATCTCAGGTAAACCTTCTAGCCATCAATTACTTTGAACCTTCTATCTGTGGTATGGCTCAGCATGTGTATAGCACAGATTATACAGAGTGAGCACATATCAAAAAGGATCTTAGGGAGGGTCAAGAAACAATCTTAGTGTGAAAGCTGATCAGAGAGAGCACTTCTAGGACTGCTAAGTGATCTCTGTAACATCAGATGGGGAAAATGAAGCAGTAGATTCTACAAAGAGTTTTGTAGAGAAATTGCTAACTCTGTCCAATTTGCCTTCTCCCTCCACAGAAAAGGAGAAAAAAATCTCAAAGATGAAACAACAACAGAATAAGGTTGAGAGTCCTGCTACTGTATCAGCAGAATAATAGGGATCAACTAAATTCATTTGGGCCAAAATACACCAAAGCATCTTCCCCATAAGTGTAGAACCACTAAGTTTTATGTAGGTTATCAACAACGGAAGGGGATTATGGGGAACATTATGAAGTCTTTCTAAATATTTTAACAAAATAACCCCCAAATTCCATCCTGAAATGTCTGTAGAATCTGATATGAGGGTGCATTTAATCCAATGAATGTATGCTTATGGTTAGAGAGAGTTCTGGAGATAAAAATTTAGATTTTCTTATGTCTTCTCAAATCTAAATTTATTAACAAAATGATTTAATAACTATATGGAAAGACTGACTTAATCAATGAAAACTGTAAAAATATTTTCAAATTGAGAGATTAATGAAGTAGAATATAGAAGAGCTCCTCTTTGTAAAGCTACTAATAAATTCAAGAATCTATTAATTGACCATTTCATTCAAAACTTATTTCTGTGAATGGAAACCTGATGCCCCATATCCTACCAAGCACACTTTCAGACAAAGTGTACCCCTTTAAGAAATGACCCTGCCTAAACCTCTTGGAAAACAACTATGCTTACCACTGCCAGCAGTTTCCGAGGCTTCAGATGCAGAAGAAATGTTGTCTGAAAATTTCTCTTCTGTGGTGTTCACATAACTGGGGCTGCCTCCTCCGATTCTATCTTCACTCTGCTCTATAGGAGGTACTGTTGCTCCAAATAAATATTTTCCTCCATTCAGAACAGATGACGGCTCAATTACAACAGGGCTGGCATCCTAAAAATCATGAAGCCAGAAATTAAGAGGTAAAATTTAATAATCTGCCAATTATGCAGCCTTCAAAAATGAATCCGCGAATTGTCTATTGTTTCTAATCTTCCTGTGGTTGGCTACAGCCACTTAAAAACATTTTGATGTATAACTAAATTTTAATTTCTTCAAAGGAGAATAGTGTATATAAATAAAATTGGTAAGGCAGAATGGGAACAGACTGCAAGGGACTCTGTGCCGCATAAAATAATTTAGACTTTATTCTGTTGAAAGTTGGAAATCATGGAAGGCTTTTATTGATACTAAAAAATTAAATAATATTTATTCTTTTTACTATTAAAGATTACATTGTTATTATAGAAAATATAGAAAAATATGAAGAAAATAAATATCACTAGTACTCAGATGCCATCATTTATTTTTTGTGACTGAAAACATATACATATATGTAAAAAATAAATGTGGAGAATACAGTTAGAATTAAGGGCAGGGCACTGACTTCCCAGCTCTGTGACCTTTTACAATAAGTAAACTTATAAGCCTCAGCTCCTTCATGGATAAAAACTAGGATAATATTAGTATTAATATCTACCTCAGAGTTTTATGCCTGGCATTTAGTAAATGTGAACTATCATTCTGGTTGTTGTTAGATATCACATTTTAAATACAGCATATTGCTAGTTTTTCTTTCCCTTAACATTATATTGATAGGATTTTTCTGTGAGAGGCTTTTAAATAGGGGAATAGCCTAACCCAATTTTTACTTTAAAAATAACTCTAGTGTATAGAAAGGATTTGAGGCAGAAACTGAAAATTGAGACACAAGTTAGAAGACTTCTATAATAATTCAGGCAAGAGATGATGAGGCACTAAACCATAAAAAGCTAGATCCATAAGTAAGGAGATAGAGAGAAGAGCATGGATTTAGGAGATAAAAAAAAAACTTGACAACTAATTGTGTATGAAAGAGGGGCACAGATAATTCCAAGGTCGGACATGAGGTGCTGGCTTAGATGATTGGATGGGAGTTGACACCTTCATAAGATAAGGTGTATTGGTGACTGGAATCGTTTTGGGAATGATCTTATTTGGGGATATTCTGGTTTGAGATATGTGGACATTTGAGTCTAGTGCTCAGGACAGAGAAAGAGACTAGATATAAAAATGTGGGGCTCAACAGACTTCCGGAAGGACAAGAAAATGGTGTATGTAGAATAAGGAGAGTACAATATTTACACGATAGGTAGCAGAAGAATCTGGGAAGGACACTGAGTCTGAATGACCAGAGAAAAATCAGGAGATGCAGAGTACCAGAAGCAGAGGCCGCTAGCACAGAACTATTCTCTACTAAGTTTACTTGTGGAAAAAAAAAACAAAAAAAAAAAGAGAGAGAGCTAAGACTTGAGGAGAAGCTGGAGGGAAGGTGCTATGAGAATGTATATCTGTGAGTGTTTTAAAAAGATAAGGATTTTTTTTTTTTTTTTGCCGTACGCGGGGCTCTCACTGTTGTGGCCTCTCCCGTTGCGGAGCACAGGCTCCGGACGCGCAGGCTCAGCGGCCATGGCTTACGGGCCCAGCCGCTCCGCGGCATGTGGGATCTTCCTGGACCGGGGCACGAACCTATGTCCCCTGCATCGGCAAGCCGGACTCTCAACCACTGTGCCACCAGGGAAGGCCAAGGTCAGGATATTTTTAAGTGAGAGGGTAAAGAGAAAGACTAAAGGTGCTAACCAGTAGAACAAGATCCCATAGTCATCTGAGAATGACAGTAGCATGGGTAAAGGATCTCAAGTGGCATTCAATAAATAATGACATGAATTTTAGTAGATGAAACTGATCAATGGATGTGGGTCTTGAAGGCACAGCTTATAAAGTAACTAAATGAAACCCAAGAAAAACATCAAATTTAAAAGACAAACTCCAAGTCACAGCATAGCAACAGCATAATGGATGCTTTAGATTCTTTTAATGAAATTACAGCATCCCTAATTTTAGCCAAAACAAGGAGACATTGTGTCAATATTTTATTAGATTTTTTCCCTCTTTGATCTGTAAAGCAGGTGAATACTATCAATTTGTAAATCCTTCAGAAGCCAGCTCTGAAGAAATTCCAGTGCCTTTAATCAAAAGAGTGGCAATAAGAATGAGAATGAAACCTAGATTTCTTTCTACATACCAATTAACTTTATTGGACTAAAAAATTTTAAATAGCCTTATTGTTAAAACTTCAAAGAGTTCAGCAGCACCTAGATTCACATTCTTTATTACAGATCCAAGTGTTAGCATCTTCTATTAATTATTAACTTTCTTAAAATATGGGAAAGGTACCAGATTATTTTGGGTATTAAATAACCCTAGTTCACAGTGAAAAAATTATTCCCTATTCAATTCTCTTTCAATCCTCTGATTACTTCAAGGACAGGGTCTCAGTTTGGTACTAATGTGCTAATCTAATCCTTGATCTGCTAATCTAATACTTGACAATTTCTCTTTTTGACAGAGAACAGGTCTCAGTATCAGTCTTCAAAAGGCAACACTACTTGACTAGACTTTAATAATATATTTTATTTTCATTGATTTTATTTTGATCCTCTATTTTTGGAATGTGACACTGATTTTCTATTTAAAAGAGTGATATAAAGTTTCCTTTTAAAATAAATATATTTACGTAAAAATGATAAAGTTATTTATATAAACATACTAAGAAAATAATAGTATGGGAACTATATGGTAAAAAAATGGTGACCATAGTACACAAATGATTAAAAACTGGGAGTCTACATTAAGTATGGATTTGGGGCCATCAATATTTTAAATTCAACTATCCACCAAAGAAGTCAAAATTGTATATGTACAATGGAACAACAGAATCACACTGACCTATGGCCTGTGAAGTAGGCCTGAGTAGTTAGTTTATATTATTAATACGTTTGGACTTCAGTTTGTAGACGTCATAGCAATTTACTAAAGATGATATTGATCTTCTTACAGCTTTTCTGATATTGAGTCCATACCAACAAAATGTATTCCATTTAAATTAGATTTCAAAAGAAAATTTTCAGTAAACAAAAATGACTTATTTAAATTAATTCAAACTTTTTCTTCAATTATGCTTTCTGATTTATTTGGTCTGGAGTGGAGCATAGGCATTTCTTTCTTTTTTTTTTTTAAGCTTTCTATGTGATTTTGCTATGCAACCACTGCCCAAGTGAGGATTATAGTCTCCTACTTTTGTTTTCATAATGTGCTCCAAATGCTGAGTATAGTAACTGATTTCTTAATGAATCTATTACTTGCTCTGGAACTTGCTTTTTTTTAGAAAAGCAAGTTGGTAGCATCATATAGGTATTCATTTCTTTCCCTTTCAAATCTTTATCTAGGTTGGAGCATTTTATTACTGGCCACTAGTCACACAAAGTCTGAGGGAGTTAATAATCCTATGAAAAATGTAGATAAACAGGAATCTTACTCACATATTTGACGTATTCTTTCCACTGCTGCCACCACTGCATGGAGATGATAAACCAATTGTGTCCGGGTTGCAGACCATACCTGCTCTCTCGTTCTAACCATCCTCTGTACATACAAAAGAAATTCAGTACAACAAATGGTGTATAAAACATACGACCATGCACCTACAAATTATCATTAGAAATTTTTCAAAGGAAAAACAGGAAACAGATATACTTGGGAGATGGCCACATTTTAAATTCGTGAAACACTGATAAGCCAATTTCTGGAGTCATAACACCACTATTAAGCCTCCAACTGATGTTTCAAATACAGCTTAACTGAGGGATAATTTAATAACATACTAGTTACCTGAATTAAGTAAAGAACTTAATGATTTTGGTAAACTTACAGTCATGTGCAAGCATCACCACAATCCAATTTTAGAACATTTCAGATACCCCCAAAAGATACTTTATGCCTACTTTTAGTCATTTTTTAGTCAAATTACTGCCCTCAGCCACAAGACACCACTAGTCTATTTTCTATCTCTTATAAATTTCCTTTTTATGAACATTTTGCAATTTTTAAATGGGCAAGGAACTTAAATAGATGGAATGTTATCACATGGTCTTTTATATCTGGCCTCTTTTACTTAGCATGTTTCTGAGGTTCATCTATGTTGGAGTAGATATCACTAGTTTGTGCTTTTTTATTACCGAATAATATTCCATAGGTATATTATTATATATATACATATATACACCATATTTTGTTTATCTATCTAACACCTGATAATTTGAAACTGGCCAGCTGTTTTCCAAAGTGGCTGCACCATTTAACATCCCCATCAGTTATTGTATGAGGGTTCTAGTTGCTCCACATTCTCACCAACACTTGTTATTGTCTGTCTTTTCTATCACAAATGTCCTAATGGGTGTGAAGTGGTGTCACACTGTGATTTTATTTTTAAGATTAATCTATTATTTATTTATATTGGAGTATAATTGCTTTACAATGTGTTAGTTTCTGCTGTACAATGAAGTGAATCAGCTATATGTATATCTATATCCCCTCCCTCTTGGACCTCCCTCCCATGCCCCCATCCCACCCATCTAGGTCATCACAGAGCACCAAGCTGAGCTCCCTGGGCTATACAGCAGGTTCCTACTAGCTATCTATTTTACACATGGTAGTGTATTTATGTCAAACCTCATCTCCCAGTTGGTCCCACCCTCCCCTTCCCCTGCTGTGTCCACATGTCCATTCTCTATGTCTATGTCTCTATTCCTGCCCTGCAAATAGGTTCATCTACCATTTTTCTAGATTCCACATATATACGTAAATATACGATTTTTTTTTTTTTTTTTTTGCGGTACGCGGGCCTGTCATTGTTGTGGCCTCCCCCGTTGCGGAGCACAGGCTCCGGACGTGCAGGCCCAGTGGCCATGGCTCACGGGCCCAGCCGCTCCGCGGCATGTGGGATCCTCCCGGACCGGGGCACGAACCCATGTCCCCTGCATCGGCAGGCGGACCCTCAACCACTGCACCACC
The DNA here is from genome assembly GCF_002837175.3 of Physeter macrocephalus. NCBI lineage: Eukaryota > Metazoa > Chordata > Mammalia > Artiodactyla > Physeteridae > Physeter > Physeter macrocephalus. Next base: position 100,952,925 of record NC_041227.1, on the reverse strand, counting down.
AGGGAAGCTCAATATACGATATTTGTTTTTCTCTTTCTGGCTTACTTCACTCTGTGTGACAGACTCTAGGTCCAGCCACATCTCTACAAATGACCTGATTTCATCCATTTTTCTGCCTGAGTAATATTCCATTGCATATATGTACCACATCTTCTTTATCCATTCATCTGTCATTGGACATTTAGGTTGTTTCCATGTCCTGGCTATTGTAAACAGTGCTACAATGAACATTGGGGTACATGTGTCCTTTTGAATTATGGCTTTCTCAGGGTATATGCCCAGTAGTGGGATTGCTGGGTCATATGGTAGCTCTATTTTTAGTTTTTTAAGGGACCTCCATACTGTTCTCCATAGTGGCTGAATCAATTTACATTCCCACCAACAGTGCAAGAGGGTTCCCTTTTCTCCACACCCTCTCCAGCATTTATTGTTTGTAGATTTTTTGATGATGGCCATTCTGACCGGTGTGAGAGCTCCATGAGCTGTTTGTATACTTTGGAGATTAATCCTTTGTTTATTGCTTCATTTGCAAATATTTTCTCCCATTCTGAGGGTTGTCTTTCATCTTGTTTATGGTTTCCTTTATTTATTTTTGGCTGCATCAGGTCTTAGTTATGGCACGTGGGATCTTTGTTGCGGTGCTTGGGCTTCTCTCTAGTTGTGGCCTGTGGGTTTTCCCTTCTCTAGTTGTGGCATGCAGGCTCCAAGGTGTGTGGGCTCTGTATTTGTGGTGTGTGGGCTTAGTTGCCCCATGGCATGTGGGATCTTAGTTCCCTGACCTGGGATTGAACCCATGTCCTCTGCATTGTAAGGCGGATTCTTTACCACTGGACCACCAGGGAAGTCCCCACACTGTGATTTTTAAAACACTATTCTTATTGAGGAGAAATTCATATAACATAAGATGGTTGTTGCACATTTTAAATGTACTAAATGCCACTGAATTGTATACTTTACAATCGTTTTTTTTTTAAACATCTTTATTGGAGTATAATTGCTTTACAATGGTGTGTTAGTTTCTACTGTATAACAAAGTGAATCAGCTATACATGTACATTTATCCCCATTTCTCCTTCCTCTTGCGTCTCCCTCCCACCCTCCCTATTCCACCCCTCTAGGTGGACACAAAGCATGGAGCTGATCTCCCTGTGACATGTGGCTGCTTCCTACTAGCTATCTATTTTACATTTGGTAGTGTACATATGTCCATGCCACTCTCTCACTTCGTCCCAGCTTACCCTTCCCCCTCCCCATGTCCTCAAGTCCATTCTCTA
>NC_041227.1:100945317-100951548 GCF_002837175.3 Physeter macrocephalus | reverse complement strand
ATGTGACACATCTTCTTTATCCATTCATCTGTCAATGGACACTTAGGTTGCTTCCATGTCCTGGCTACTGTAAATAGTGCTGCAATGAACATTGTGGTACATGACTATTTTTGAATTATGGTTTTCTCAAGGTATATGCCCAGTAGTGGGATTGCTAGGTCATATGGTAGTTCTATTTTTAGTTTTTTTAAGGAACCTCTATACTGTTCTCCATAGTGGCTGTATCAATTTACATTCCCACCTACAGTGCTACAATCGTTAATTTTATGCTATGTGAACTTCTCCAAAACATTTTCATACATCCCAACTAAGCAGTTATTTTCTATTACTCCCTTCCCCCAGCCCTTGACAATCACCAATCTGCTTTCTGTACCAATAGATTTACCTATTCTGGATATTTCATATAAATCAGGGGGCCCCAACCCCCAGGCCATGGACCAGTATTGGTCCGTGGTCTGTTAGGAACCGGCCGCACAGCAGGAGGTGAGTGGCGGGTAAGCGAGCAATGCTTCATCTGCCGCTCCCCATCGCTCCCCATTGCTCGCATTACCGTCTGAACCATCACTCACATTACTGCCTGAACCATTCCCCCCACCCCCACCGCCCCGAGTCTGTGGAAAAATTGTCTTCCACGAAACCGGCCCCTGGTGCCGAAAAGGATGGGGACCACTGATATAAATGGAATCATATAATATGTGACCTATTGTGTCTGGCTTCTTCATTTGTGAGGTTCATCCATGATGTACCATGCATCAATACATCATTCCTTTTTATGGCTAATATTTCATGGCATAGATATACATTTTGTTTATTCATTCATCTACTGGTTGATATTTGGGCTGTTTCCACCTTATGCCTATTGTGAATAGTGCTGATATAAACATTTGGGTACAAGTATTTGAGTGCCTATTTTCAATTGTTTTAGGTATATACCTAGAAGTGGAATTGCTCGATTATGTGGTAATTCCACGTTGAAGTACCAACTTGTTTTCTAAAGCAGCTACACCATTTTACAATTCTACCAGTGATGCAATGAGGATCCCAAATTCTCCACATCATCCAAAAATTTATTTTCCATTTTAAAAATTAAAAATATCTTAGTAGGTGCAAAGAGGAATTTCATGTGGTTTTGAATTGCAAAATTTCCTTAATGACTAATGTTTTTGAGCATTTTTTCAACTGCTGGATATATCATCTCTGAAGAAATGTGTATTCAAGTCCCTTGCCCATTTTAAAATTGAGTTATCTTTTGGTTGGTGAGCTGCAGGAGTTCTTTATATATTCTACTTACTTGACCCTTGTCAGATCTATGATTTACAAATATTATGTCTCATTCTGTAGGCTTTCTTTTCACTTTCTTGACAATGCCCTTTGATGAACAGTTCTTTAATTTTGATGAAGCCAAATTTATCCATTTTTTTCTTTGGTTGCTTATGCTTTGGGGGTCATGTATAAGAATTAATTTCAAAATCCAAATCATTCTTAAAGAAATATTTTTGCAGGATATAGAATTCTTGTTTTTTCTTTCAGCACTTTAAATATTATTGAGGATCCATTGTATGTGATAAGTAGCTTCTCTCTTGCTGCTTTCAAAATTCTGTCCCTGGCTTCTGACAACTTGATGATAATGTGTCTTGATGTGGATCTCTTAGAGTTTAACCCTGCAGTTCAATGAGCTTTTTGAATGTTTAGGTTCTTGTCTTTTATCAAATTTGGTAAGTTTTTTCTTCAAATATTCTGTCACTTCCTCTCTCTCCTCTCCTTCTGGGATTCCCATCATGTGAATGCTTGCTGCTATTTCACAGGTCTCCTAGGCTCTGTTCATCTTCCTTCATTCTTTTTCCTTTCTATCCCTCAGTCTGGGGTAGTTCAATTGAACTACCTTTAAATTTGCTGATTCTTTCTTCTATCTACTCAAATCTGGTGGTTAACCTCTCTACTGAATTTTTCATTTTGCTTATTGTACTTTTCAGCGCCAGAATTTGTGTTTGGTTCCTTTTTATACTTTCTTTCTCTTTACTGATATTATCTGTTTGTCCATACATCATTCTCTTGGTTCTTTGTTCATGGTTTCCAGCAGCTTTCTGAACATATTTAAGACAGTTGATTAAAATCTTTGTCTACTAAGTCCAATGTCTGTGCTTCCTTAGAAACAGTTTCTGTTAATTTCTTCTATGAATGTGCAATAGACTTTCATGTTTTGCTGTATGGTTCATAATTTTTGTTGAAAACTAGACCTTTTGAATATTATTATGTGGCAACTCTGGAAATCTGATCCTCCCCCCGCCCCCGCTGGTTTTTGTTGCTTGCTATAGTGTTTGTTCAGCGACATTCCTAAACTATTTTTTGTAAAGTCTGTTATGTGTGGTCTCTGAAGTCTTTCTTCACTTCACTCGTGTTCAGCTAGTGTTTTGACAGAGATTTCCTTGAATGGCAGGAGTGAGGGGAGAGGGAGAGAAAAGGAATAGTAGGGGGAAGAAAAAGAGGAAGGAGGAGAGGAAGAATAGAGAGGAGGGGATGGAGGAGGGCAGGGTGGGGAGAGGAAGAAGATGAGGAGGAAACAAAAACCACTCCTGTCTTTACAGAATAGCTCTGTGCTGGGGAATTCTTCAGTGCTTATCCAGGCTCTTTACAGCTGCCTTAGCCTTCATTTTATACATGCCCTCAGTCTAGAGATTAGCCAGAGGTGAAAACATAGGGGTATTCTCAGGTCTATTCTGAGCATGCATCTTGCCACAAGTATGTGCAAGGCTTTCTAAATTTGCTAGTATACACAAGTGTGCTTTCAAATGCCCTAATTTTCCAAGGAAACTCTCTCCAGCTTCTCCTCCTAGACTTTTGGCACTCTGTTGTACGGCTCAACTATAATCTTTGGCCCCAGGTAGTTAACGGTTTGTTCATTTGCTTTACAATATTTCTGAGGAATGCCCACTGCTTTTCCAGCCTGGTTAAGTTCTGTTAGGCATACCAGAGATGAACTCCTTGTGTCAGTTCTTCAAATAAACCCAGACAGGTTAGAACAAACAAACACAAATCTTTGTGAACATGGTGTGCTCTGTTCCATGTGAAACAAAGCACAGGTGCCTAAACGAGGAACATGGGTTGCCATCTTCAAGACTGACAATGAACCAGATAAGGGCAAATATAAATGCCAGAGTTTTCCTATTGCTTTTTCAGTTGGCCTTTTTTTTTTTTTTAAATCCAGCATTTGCTTAGTTGCTATAAACCTTCAACTCTTTTTGAGAGTTCTAACAAAGTTTGTTTTGACAGTTTTTCCTTTATTTTTCACTGTTTCTGTGGAGAGACAGGCTTTTGGAGCTACCTACTACACCAGTTTCACTGAGTCACTGCTATCATTGTGCTTTTAATTTGCCTTCCCTGAAAATGCATGGGTGTACTAGCCATTCACTCATATATGTTTAGTGAAATGCCTATTCAAGTCTTTTGCATATTTTACTTGGATTTAAAAATTTCTAATGTTGTAACACTCACTTATATAACCTGGAAACAAGTTCTTTATTGAATAAATGATATGCAATTATTTTCTCCCAGTCTTTGTGTTAATGGTGTCTCTTGAACCTTGAAAGTTTTTAATTTTGACTATGTCCAATTTATCAAAACAAATTCATTTATGGATTGTGCTGTTGGTGTTATATCTAAGAAATCCTTGGCAACACCAATCACAAAGACTTTCTATTGTTTTTCTCCAGAAGTGTTATAGTTTTAGTTTTTATGTTTAGGTCTATGGGATCCATTTGGACTACATTTTTTTTGTATGGTATAGGTAAGGATCTAAATCTTTCCAAGGTGGGTATCCAACTATTCCCACACAATTTGTTGAAAAGACAACCCTTTCTCCATTACATTTTGTTGGCAAATTTGTAGGAAATTAATTGACCAAATATATAAAGGTTTATTTCTAAACTGTCAGTTCAGTTTGATTGACCTGTGTGTCTGTCCATGTGCCAGTACCACACTACCTTGATTAATGCAGCCTTATAGTAAGTTTGAATTCAGGAAGTTCTCCAATTCTGTTCTTTTTTGAAGTTGTTTAGGCTAATCTGAGTTCTTTGTGTTTCTATATGAAAATTAGGAATATCTTGTAAGTTTCTAAAAAAAAGCTAGGATTTTGACTGGTATCATGTTGAATCTATAAATCAGTTTGGGAGAATTATCTTGACAGTACTGAGTTTTCAAACACATGAACATGGGAAGTCTCTTCATTTACAAAGATTTTAATTTCTCTCAGCCTGGCTTTGTAGTTTTCAGTGCACAAGTCTCACACTTCTTTCGTTAAATTTGTTTCCTAGGATTTTATTTATTTTGATTCTATTGAGAAAGGAACTAGAGTCTTAATTTTAACTTTACTTTCAAATTATTCAGTGTTAGTAAATAGGAATTCAATTGATTTTTTATATTGATTTTGTATCCTACAACCTTGTTGAACTAATTATTAATTCTAATAGATTTTCTGTGGATTCTTTAAGAGTTAGACTCTATGTCTGTAAATAGAAACAGTTTTACTTCTTCCTTTATAATCTGGATGACTTTTAAAAATTTATTTATTTAATCTTACCTGATTTCACTGGCTAGAACCTCTAATACAAAGTGAGAGACGTGGTGAGAGCAAGCATCCTTGCCTTTGTCCTGATCTTATGGGAAAAGTCTTCAGTGTTCCACCATTAGATATATCAGTTGTAGGTTTTTCAAGAAATCTTTATCAGGTTAACAAATTTCCATTCCCCAAAGGTTTCTTTGAATGTGCATAGTTGTGTTCCAATAAAACTTTGTTTGTGTACCCTGAGATTAGAGTTTCATTTAATTGTAAAGTGTCCCAAATTATTAATCCCCTTTTGATGGTTTTCAAACATTTAAAAATGTAAAATAACATTTTTAGCTTGCAGGCTGTATAAAAATCAGGTAGCATTCCCAAATTAGCCAAAGGGCCAGAGTATGAAAACCCATGGCCTAGAATACAGTCTGTCCTAGACTGTATTCCATGTGCACTTGAATATGTATTCTGCTGTTTGCTGGGTAGAGTGTTCTGTTGGGTGCATATATATTTACAATTGTTAAATCTTCCTGATGAATTGAAACTTTTGTCATTATAAAATGTCTGTAGTAACATTTTTTTTGCATAAAAGCCATTTTAATTCTAATATCAGTATAGCCACTCCAGCTCTCTTATGGATTACGATCTGCATGGTTATATCTTTTTCATCCTTTTATTTTCAATCTATTTGTCTTTAAATCTCAAGTACAGATCATCCACAATTTATGATGGGGTTATGGCACGATAAACTCATCATAAGTTGAAAATATCTTAAGTTGAAAATGTATTTAATACACATAATCTGCTGAACGTCATAGATTGATTAGCTTAGGCTACCTTAAACGTGCTCAGAACACTTATATTAGCCTCCAGTTGAGCAAAATCATCTAACACAAAACCCATTTTATAATACAGTGTTGAATATCTCATGCAATTTATTGACTATTATACTGGAAGTGAAAAACACAATGGTTGTGTTAGTATAGAATGGTTGTAAGTGTATTGGTTGCTTACCCTTGTGATTAAGTGACTGACTGGAAGCTGTAGCTCACTGCTGTTGCCCAGCATTACAAGAGAGTATCGTACCACATATCAGTAGCTCAGAAAAAGATCAAAATTCAAAATATGGTTTCTACTAAACGTGTTATTGCTTTTGAACCATGATAAAGTCAAAAAATCATAACTCAGGGACTGTCTGTAGTTGGATTTAAAAAGATTCAGTCTAGAGCTTCCCTGGTGGCGCAGTGGTTGAGAGTCCACCTGCCTATGCAGGGGACACGGGTTCGTGCCCCGGTCCGGGAAGATCCCACATGCTGCGGAGCGGCTGGGCCCGTGAGCCATGGCCGCTGAGCCTGTGCGTCCGGAGCCTGTGCTCCGCAACAGGAGAGGCCACAACAGTGAGAGGCCCGCGTACAACAACAACAAAAGATTCAGTCTATCTTTAGCTTTTGATTAGAGCGCTTAATTCATTATTATTTAAGGTAATTATTGGTTTGGATTTATACCTACTATTTAGTTATTTGTTATCTATTTATTTCAAGTATTTTTATTTGTTCCTCTATTCCTCCTTTACTTCCTTTTTTGCATTAAATAGATATTTTCTAGTATATCACTTTTTTTTTTTTTTTTTTTTTTTTTTTGCGGTACGCGGGCCTCTCACTGTTGTGGCCTCTCCCGTT
>NC_041227.1:100940304-100945216 GCF_002837175.3 Physeter macrocephalus | reverse complement strand
GGTACGCGGGCCTCTCACTGCTGTGGCCTCTCCCGTTGCGGAGCACAGGCTCCGGACGCGCAGGCTCAGCTGCCATGGCTCAGGGGCCCAGCCGCTCCGCGGCACGTGGGATCCTCCCAGACCGGTGCACGAACCCGTGTCCCCTGCATCCGCAGGCGGACTCTCAACCACTGCGCCACGAGGGAAGCCCTCTAGTATATCACTTTAATTTTTTTTTAGAAACCATATTTTGGGATTATTTTCTTAGTGGCTGCTCTAGAGTTACAATATGGATCTTAACATATTCTACTTCAGATTAACTCTAAATTATTGCAGTGATATATAGAAACCTTACTCAAATATAGCTCTGCCTCCTACTCTTTTTGTATTATTATTGTCACACATTTTCTATGTTACAAAAACACAATTTTTAAATCACTATCTCATTAATTTTAAATTAGTAAAAAGAAACAGAAAATATAAATTTATACTGTCTTTTATTAACTATGTAATTATGTTTATGGTGCTCTATATTTCTTTGTGTGGAGTCAAATTACTGTCTGGTGTCACTTCCTTTCAGTCTGAAGAAGTTTCTTTAGCATTTATCTTAGGACATGTTTACTAGCAACAAATTCAGTATTTATATTTACCTTCATTTCTGAAAGATAGTTCTGCTGGATAAAGAATTCTGGATTGACAGTTTTTCCCCTTTCAGCAATTTAAATGCCATCCCACTGGCTACTGACCTCCATCTTTTAAGAACGTCAGCTGTTGACTGTATTGGGGTTGCCGTCTACAAAATAAGTCTTTCTTCTCTTCCTGCTTTTAAGATCTTCTCTTTGCCTATAGCTTTGAACAGTTTGACCATGTGTCTAGATATGAATCTCTTTATGTTTCACTTACTTGCAGTTCACTAGAATTCTTGAATTACTGATTTTCAACACATTTTGGAAGGTTCAGCCATTAATTTGTCAAATTTTTCTCTCTGCTCTTTTCTCTCTCTCTCCTTTCCTTCTTCAGATTGGAAAAATCTCTATTGGTCTATATTATATTTTGCTGGTTATTTCTCTGTTGGTTCAAATCTGTTGTGAATTTGTTTCACTTACTGTACTTTTCAACTCCGGAATTTCTATTGGCTTCTCTTTTAAAATTTCTGTCTCTTTACTGATATTTTGTATTTGAGCAGTCATTGTCATGATATTTTAATTCTTTAAACAAAGCTTACTTTAGTTCTTTGCAAACACTTATATTCAAACATTGCTCTGAAGTCTGCGTACTAAGTCTAACATTAGTGGCCACCTCAGAGACAGTTTCTATCAACTAGTTTTCCCTCCTTATACGGGTCATATTTTCCTATTCTGTTGAATGTCTTGTAATTTTTTGTTATCGAAAACCAGACATATTTGATCATATATTTCAGCAACTCTGGATTCTGACCGCCCCCCCGTGTGTTCTTCCTTGTGACTTCCTGAACTAATTCTGTAGAGTCTGTCTCTTCTGCAAGTATAAGGCTGCTCAGTTTTCTTTATTATTATTTTTAAATATTTATTTATTTATTTATTTTTGGCTGCATTGGGTATTAGTTGTGGCATGCAGGATATTCGTTTAGGCATGCGGGATCTTCTGCTCTGGCGCACGGGCTCCTCATTGCGGCATTATTATTTTTAAATATTTATTTATTTATTTATTTTTGGCTGCATTGGGTATTAGTTGTGGCATGCAGGATATTCGTTTAGGCATGCGGGATCTTCTGCTCTGGCGCACGGGCTCCTCATTGCGGCACATGGCCTTCTCTCTAGCTGTGGCGCGTGGGCTCCAGAATGCATGGACTCTCTAGTTATGGTGCCTGGACTCTCTAGTTGTGGCCCGTAGGCTCAGTAGTTGTGGCACACCGGCTTAGTTGCTCTGCAGCATGTGGGATCTTCCCAGACCAGGGATCAAACCTGTGTCCCCTGCATTGGCAGGCGGATTCTTAACCACTGCACCACCAGGGGAGTCCCAGTTTTCTTTATTATTATTTCTTATATTTATTTTTAAGCCTGGGTTTCTTGGGAAGAGCATAACTTACTTGCCAGCCAATGACTGGTGAGAGGCTGTGCTTAAACATCTGGAGCCATTTGCACCTTTTCCCCGATGGATCTGTGTTCACCATTTGAGAAACACATGCTAAGTTCAGAAAGGTTACAAACCTTCTCTGTGCAAGGGAAGGCTTTTACTTTCTGCATATGCAAGGATTCCCATTAAACTAGGAATGAATAGACAGCTAAGGCTCGCTTTGGTGTCTTCTGAGCTTGCATGTAGTCTTGTATATACTAGCAGCCTTCTAAATCATTTAGAATATGGGGAAGTTTATTAATACTCACTATGGTTATCTTGTTCTCTGGATCTCTTTGTTAAAATTTTGACTGGGCTGTCAGTCTGCTGCTTCCCTTAACCAGTACCTCAACCCCAAGCTAGCAATGTTCCCTGACTGTTTGCCACCATGTGATCTCTACTGTTTTTTACAATTTTTTTATAAGATTGTTTATATTCTTATTTCCTTTTTTTGCTTTCTTTTTTTAATTGAAGTATAGTTAATTTACAATGTTGTGTTAGTTTTAAGTGTACAGCAAAGTGATTCAGATATATATATATATATATATATAGCAAAAGGTTTTTTGATCCTAAATGTTAGTTGCTTTTCTAAAAAGGCTTGGCTTTCTTAAGTACTTTTTGCAATACACATAGAGGGAAATTAACTCTAGGTGTCTCTGTATTTTTCATTTGGTGAGGACACAAGCCCTAGAAATGCTTAAAAGCCAAGCCTACACTCGCCCACTTCCACTTTTTAAAGAAAAGTCTTGATGTTTAACATTTATACAGAAAAGTGCACAAATTATAAATGAACAGCCCAACACATTTTAACAAAGGGACACACTAGAATCACCATATTCTAGCACCTACCCCCTACACCAACAGATGCCAGCCCTGTGCTCCCTTCCATTCTCAGTCACACCCAGAGGTAACCACTGTCCACCATAGATTTTGCCAGTTTGGGGACTTGACTTTAATGGAATTGTACAGGATCTGCTCTCTTGTGCCTAATTTTTTTTTGGACTTTTTTTAAAAATTGAAGTATAGTTGATTTACAGTGTTTCAGGTGTACAGCAAGGTGATTTGGTTTTATATATAGGTGTGCGTATATATATATATGTGTATATATATACATTCTTTTTCAGATTCTTTTCCATTATAGGTTATTACAAGATATAGAATATGGTTCCCTGTGCTATACAGCAGGCCCTTGTTATTTATCTATTTTATATACAGTAGTGTGTATATGTTAATCCCAAACTTCTAATTCCACCCCCCACCCCCATTTTTTTTTTTTACAATTCTCTTGGCCAGGCACTTAGCCCTGCTCTACTGCAAATCAAGTCATCCCTCTCTGGCCTGCCCTGGTAAAACTATCATGCAGATCTGTTGGATGGGAGGGCATGGGAATAGTCTGAATAGTCTCAGGTAGAAATACTACAGAATCTCATTATTCTTACCAAGGTTTAGTAGTTTTTCTTGAATTAATGCTTCTCAATTTGTTGAATAACTCTGTTCAGTTTCCAGAGTCCTGAAATGGTTGGTTGACAATTTTGCCCAGTTGCTTTTCAAGGAGAGAATTTGCTGAGATCTTCACTCAGCCATTGCAGAAATCATGATACTGATTTTTAAAAAATTAATTAATTTTTTGACTGCTTTGGGTCTTCATTGCTGCGTGTGGGCTTTCTCTAGTTGCAGCGAGCGGGGGCTCCTCTTCATTGCAGTGCGGTACATAGGCTTCTCATTGCGGTGGCTTCTCTTGTTGCGGAGCAGGGGCCCTAGGCGCACAGGCTCAGTAGTTGTGGCACACCGGCTTAGTTGCTCTGCAGCATGTGGGATCTTCCCAGACCAGGGATCAAACCTGTGTCCCCTGCATTGGCAGGCGGATTCTTAACCACTGCACCACCAGGGAAGTCCATGATATTGATTTTTTTTAAAAGTACTGATTCTTTAAGTTAGTGACAAATATTTCTTTCTTTCTTTCTTTTTTTTTTTTGAGACAAATATTTCTTTCACTTCATTGCCTATGTACCAAACTGACTCATCCTTTATTTATTTATTTAAAAAATATTTATTTATTTATTATTTGTTTTAGCTGTGCTGGGTCTTAGTTGCAGCACGTGGGATCTTTAGTTGTAGCAGGTGGACTTCTTAGCTGCGGCATGTGGCTCTTAGTTGTGGCATGCGAACTCTTTAGTTGCGGCATGAGTGCAGGATCTATTTCCCTAATCAGGGATTGAACCTGGGCCCCCTGCACTGGGAGCGTGGAGTCCTACCCACTGGACCACCAAGGAAGTCCCTCATCCTTTATTTTTTATTAAAAAAAAAATTTTTTTTTGAAGATCTAATTCAGTTTATTCAATGGCTCATGAATCAGGTAGCATCCCGTCTAGCAACTAGAAGCGTGATTCCCTGACTCATCCATCAAAAACCATCACAGTAAAATGAATTTTTGAAGTGAAAAATGGAGGAAAAATAAAACAAAACTCAGAAATCCAAACGAAATAAAAAATTTGGAATCTAGGATTTAAAATTCAGATTTATTGAAAAATAAGAAATATGGAAAGCAGTAGTGTTTTAAGTGTACAGCAAAGTGATTCAGATATATATATATATATATATATTCCTTTCAGATTCTTTTCCATCATAGATTATTACAAGATATTGAATATAGTTCCCTATACAGCAGGCCCTTGTTATTTATCTATTTTATATACAGTAGTGTGTATATGTTAATCCCAAACTTCTAATTTATCTCTCCCCCCAACTTTTTCCCTTTGGTAACTGTAAGTTTGTTTTCTGTGTCTGTGAGTCTATAAAGCTTCCCTGGTGACTCCAACAGACAGCCAAAGTTGACGAC
>NC_041227.1:100878843-100938626 GCF_002837175.3 Physeter macrocephalus | reverse complement strand
CAGGCTCATTGGCCATGGCTCACGGGCCCAGCCGCTCCGCGGCATGTGGGATCTTCCCGGACCGGGGCACGAACCCGCGTGCCCTGCATAGGCAGGCGGACTCTCAACCACTGCTCCACCAGGGAAGCCCCTCAATGTATTTTTTATTTTTATTTTACGAGAGTTAAACATTAGAGAAAATCAAGCAACACTGTCAACATCTGTAAACTGTAAATAAGAAGTCTTCTGAGTATGAAAATTAAAAAGACTACACGAGACTACAGTTTGTATGAAAACAACATTTTTAAAAATGGATTTTGCCTAACCTTCTTTAAGAAGTTACCATTTTAAAAAATCAATTTTAAAAAGCTGCAAAATAGGGCTTCCCTGGTGGCGCAGTGGTTGAGAGTCCGCCTGCCGATGCAGGGGACACGGGTTCGTGCCCCGGTCCGGGAAGATCCCACATGCCGCGGAGCAACTAAGCCCGTGCGCCACAACTACTGAGCCTGCGCTCTAGAGCCCGTGAGCCACAACTACTGAGCCTGAGTGCCACAATTACTGAGGCCCACGTGCCTAGAGCCCGTGCTCTGCAACAAGAGAAGCCACCGCAATGAGAAGCCCGCGCACCGCAAGGAAGAGTAGCCCCCGCTCGCCGCCACTACAGAATGACCGCGCGCAGCAACGAAGACGCAACGCAGCCAAAAATAAATAAATAAAATTTGTTTAAAAAAAAAAATTGAATTATAACTATAAAAATATACAGGCTCATTAACCCAGGTATATGACTTAAAGTAATTCTGCCTAAGTAAATCCCTAATCAAAGGCTTACAGACTTTATTACTAAATTGTTCCAATATACTTATGTTAAAGAAAAATAGAGATAAAATTAGGGGGTGAATAGGACCTATTAGCCAATCATTTAAATTATGAGGCTTTTATTGATAAATAAAAGTGTCATTTTATATTATCTGCAGTGGAAATGTAAGCAGAAAGTAAAACTATATTTCAGAATATTCTCATTTTTGTAAAAAATTTACAAATTCCATCAGAGGTATATACGTATGTGCATATGTGATAGAGTGTCAATAGTGCAACCATCAACAAAATGAAAAGGCAACCTATAAAATGGGAGCAAATATTTGCAAACCACATATTTGATAAGCGGTTAATATCCAAAATATACAAAGAACTCATATAATTCACTAGCAAAAAACCAAAACAATCCAATTTAAAAAATGGGCAGAGAAAAAAAAAATGGGCAAAGGACCTGAATAGACATTTTTCTAAAGAAAACATACAAATGGGCAATGGCTACATGAAAAGGTGCTCAACATCACTAAAAATGAGGGAAATACAAATCAAAACCACAATGAGATATCATCTCACATCTTTTAGGATGGCTATTATTAAAAAGATAAGAGATAACAAATGCTGGCAAGGATGTAGAGAAAAGAAACCCTTGTACACTGTTGGTGGGAATGTAAACTGATACAGCCATCACGGAAAACAGTGTGGAGGTTTCTCAGGAAATGAAAAATGGAACTACCATATGATCCAGCAATCCCACTCCCGGGTATATAACCAAAGGAAACGAAATCATTATCTTGAAGAGACAGCTCTATTCCCAAGTTCACTGCAGTATTATTCACACTAGCCAAGGTATGGAAACAATCTAAGTGTCCCAAAACGGATGAGTGGATAAAGAAAATGTGTTGTTTTTATATATATAAAATGGAATTTTATTCAGCCTTAAAAGAGAAGGAAATCATGTCCTTTACAAAAACATGGATGAAGCTGGAGGGCATTAAGCTAAGTGAAATAAGCCAGACAGAGAAAGACAAATACTGCATCCACCCCCCACCCCCATTTTTTTTTTTTACAATTCTCTTGGCCAGGCACTTAGCCCTGCTCTACTGCAAATCAAGTCATCCCTCTCTGGCCTGCCCTGGTAAAACTATCATGCAGATCTGTTGGATGGGAGGGCATGGGAATAGTCTGAATAGTCTCAGGTAGAAATACTACAGAATCTCATTATTCTTACCAAGGTTTAGTAGTTTTTCTTGAATTAATGCTTCTCAATTTGTTGAATAACTCTGTTCAGTTTCCAGAGTCCTGAAATGGTTGGTTGACAATTTTGCCCAGTTGCTTTTCAAGGAGAGAATTTGCTGAGATCTTCACTCAGCCATTGCAGAAATCATGATACTGATTTTTAAAAAATTAATTAATTTTTTGACTGCTTTGGGTCTTCATTGCTGCGTGTGGGCTTTCTCTAGTTGCAGCGAGCGGGGGCTCCTCTTCATTGCAGTGCGGTACATAGGCTTCTCATTGCGGTGGCTTCTCTTGTTGCGGAGCAGGGGCCCTAGGCGGGGGCTGGGAGAAATAGAGGTCGGTAAAAAGGTACAAATTTCCATTATAAGATATATAAGGTCTTCAAATCCAATGTGATATAGTTGATAACAATGTATTATACAAATGAAACCTGCTAAGAGAGCAGAACTTAAATGTTCTCACACCCCACGCCCAAAAGGTAAATAAATATGTGAGTTGATGATGATGGTGTGTTAATTAACTCAATGGGTGGAATCCTTTCATAATGTATACAATATATCAAGTCACCACATTATACACTTTAAATATCTTAACCCAATCCCTTGGTTAGGAAGTTAGTTTAACAAAAACATTTCATTATATAACTATTTTGGAGAAACAAAGTGCTATCGTAATGGTAACATTAAAATGGGACATGCTGTCACTCAGTAACAATATATTTCAGGTGTCAGAAATTTCAACTATATAATGAAAAATATACAGATTGAAACTACAAACTTACCTAATAATTTGTCCTTCCTCTTCTGGAGTAGCTGGTCTTAACCCCAGAACTATGTGACATACCTAGAGATAAAAGTGGTAAATTAAACTTCTTTGGTGCCAATGACTGGACTATAGACTATTTCACATTCTCTGCATGAGATCCATATTCTAGATGGGAATCTAAATCAGCAATAGCTTTCAACTGATGAATTATCAATGATCCACTTAAGCAAACCTGAACTTTAAACTTAAGTTTTCTGTTTTGTTGTTTCTTTTTAAACAAACCATTGCAATGGAAGGCAATTTCCAAATCTCTGCGTGATAAGAAAGAGACAGAGAGAGAGAGAGAGAGAGACAGAGAAAGGAAGAAAGGAAGAAAAGGAGAAAGAAAGGAAGAAAGAAACTACTTTTCAGAATATTTCATTAACACTATATATCTTAATTATCTCACATAGAGAATATCACTTCCTTTCCTGAAATCTGAAGAGCATACCATGGCACCTGGGCAGAGAGGTGAAGGGGAGATGAAAAGGACACAGAAAATGAAGGATAATGGTGGCACTTCAATTTGAACAACTCTAAGAAAAACATTATTGCCACTAGTGCTAAATATGCTTTTTAAGACTCATTTTCTTCTCAATTTATTTGCCTTCTCTAAATATCATCACAAAAGATATGATTTTCCCCCCAACATTTAACATGAAAATTTTCAAAAATACAGAAAAATTGAAAGAATTTTACACTGAACACTTCATACCCATTACCTAAGTCTAACATTAACATTTTTATTATACTTAATCTATTCATCCCTCAATTCATCATCTTAATTTTTGCATGCATTTCAAAGTAAATTATAGCTATTAGTACAGCTCCCTGTAAATACATCAGCATGTCTGTTTATAGTTTTGTTTACATTTTGAGGTACCATTTACTTAACAGTACACAAATTGGGTTTATAAGATTCATCCACGTATCAGTAGTTCATTCTTTTTTATTGCTGAGTAACAGGCCACTGTTTGAAAATACCATTTTATCCATTCTCCTACGGATGCATACTTGGGCTTTGGGTTTTGGTTTTTTTTAGATTTATTTTTGGCTCCGTTGGGTCTTCATTGCGGCGCACGGGCTTTCCCTAGTTGTGGTGAGGGGGGCTACTCTTGGTTGCAGTGCGCAGGCTTCTCATTGTGGTGGCTTCTCTTGTTGCAGAGCACGGGCTCTACGGCGTGCAGGTTTCAGTAGTTGTGGCACATGGGCTCAGTAGTTGTCACTCGCAGACTCTAGAGCGCAGGCTCACTAGTTGTGGCACACGGGCTTAGTGGTTCCGTGGCATGTGGGATCTTCCTGGACCAGGGCTCAAACCCGTGTCTCCTGCATTGGCAGGTGGATTGTTAACCACTGCGCCACGAGGGAAGCACAGGTATCTGGGTTTTTGTAAGCAAACTTAATAAAAAGGAAATATAATATACATGCTTAAAAGTGAACAATATTTTAAAAAGATTTTTTAATTGAAGTATAGTTGATTTACAATATTGTGTTAGTTTCACATGTACAGCAAAGTGATAAAAGTGAACAAATCTTAAGTGTACAGTTTAGTGACTTTTCACAAAGTAAACACACCTATGTAACCTTCATCCAGTGAAGAAACAGAACATTGCTACCTCCCTCAAAGTTCCACTCTGAGTTCTTTCCCAGACACCACTGTACCCCTTTGATGTGTTCACTATACTAAATTCTACCACCATGGATTGGTTTTGTCTGCTTTGGAATTTTCTGGTCCAGTATTTTCCACTCAAAATTATGAAAGATTCATCCATGTGGTTGTGTGTAGCACTAGTATATTTATTTTTATTGCTTTAAAGTAAACCATATGTATGCATGTGCCACCATTTCTGTTTATGTATTTATTGTTGATAGGTACTCGGGTCATTTTCTGTTTGGGGCTGTAACAAAAAGTGATTATAAGAACTTATTCTATGTTTGTTGGTGCTCAGATATACAAGTTTCTGTAGGGTACATACATGGGGTAGATTTGCTGAGTCATAGAGTATACATTAAAAACAGCCAAACAATTTCCAAAATACTTGTAAGAATTTATATTCCTACTGGCAATGTGTAAGAGTTCCAGTTGTTTGTTATCCCCAACAATGCTTCATATCACATCAAAGCTAACCATTCTAGTGGATGTCTAATGGTACTCCAAGTGTGATTTTAAAATGTATTTCCATTATGACTAAAGAAGTTAGCCCCCTTTCATAATTATTAGCTATTTGGATATTCTCGTTTGTGAAGCAGCTGTTCAAGTTTTTTGTATACTTTGATATTGAGCTTCTGCCTTTTTTTCATGATTTTTGCTCTTTGTATGCCCTATATACAAGTCTTTTGTTGGATACAGGTATAGCAAATATATTCTTATCTTTTCACTTTTTTTTTTTTGGCCACGCCGCGTGGCATTGGGAATCCTAGTTCCCCAACCAGAGATCGAACCCGTGTCCCCTGAATTGGAAGCACAGCGTCTTAACCACTGGACCGTTAGGGAAGTCCCTCTTTTCACTTTCTTAATGGTAGAGAGAGAGAGAGAGAGACAGAGAAAGGAAGAAAGGAAGAAAAGGAGAAAGAAAGGAAGAAAGAAACTACTTTTCAGAATATTTCATTAACACTATATATCTTAATTATCTCACATAGAGAATATCACTTCCTTTCCTGAAATCTGAAGAGCATACCATGGCACCTGGGCAGAGAGGTGAAGGGGAGATGAAAAGGACACAGAAAATGAAGGATAATGGTGGCACTTCAATTTGAACAACTCTAAGAAAAACATTATTGCCACTAGTGCTAAATATGCTTTTTAAGACTCATTTTCTTCTCAATTTATTTGCCTTCTCTAAATATCATCACAAAAGATATGATTTTCCCCCCAACATTTAACATGAAAATTTTCAAAAATACAGAAAAATTGAAAGAATTTTACACTGAACACTTCATACCCATTACCTAAGTCTAACATTAACATTTTTATTATACTTAATCTATTCATCCCTCAATTCATCATCTTAATTTTTGCATGCATTTCAAAGTAAATTATAGCTATTAGTACAGCTCCCTGTAAATACATCAGCATGTCTGTTTATAGTTTTGTTTACATTTTGAGGTACCATTTACTTAACAGTACACAAATTGGGTTTATAAGATTCATCCACGTATCAGTAGTTCATTCTTTTTTATTGCTGAGTAACAGGCCACTGTTTGAAAATACCATTTTATCCATTCTCCTACTGATGCATACTTGGGCTTTGGGTTTTGGTTTTTTTTAGATTTATTTTTGGCTCCGTTGGGTCTTCATTGCGGCGCACGGGCTTTCCCTAGTTGTGGTGAGGGGGGCTACTCTTGGTTGCAGTGCGCAGGCTTCTCATTGTGGTGGCTTCTCTTGTTGCAGAGCACGGGCTCTACGGCGTGCAGGTTTCAGTAGTTGTGGCACATGGGCTCAGTAGTTGTCACTCGCAGACTCTAGAGCGCAGGCTCACTAGTTGTGGCACACGGGCTTAGTGGTTCCGTGGCATGTGGGATCTTCCTGGACCAGGGCTCAAACCCGTGTCTCCTGCATTGGCAGGTGGATTGTTAACCACTGCGCCACGAGGGAAGCACAGGTATCTGGGTTTTTGTAAGCAAACTTAATAAAAAGGAAATATAATATACATGCTTAAAAGTGAACAATATTTTAAAAAGATTTTTTAATTGAAGTATAGTTGATTTACAATATTGTGTTAGTTTCACATGTACAGCAAAGTGATAAAAGTGAACAAATCTTAAGTGTACAGTTTAGTGACTTTTCACAAAGTAAACACACCTATGTAACCTTCATCCAGTGAAGAAACAGAACATTGCTACCTCCCTCAAAGTTCCACTCTGAGTTCTTTCCCAGACACCACTGTACCCCTTTGATGTGTTCACTATACTAAATTCTACCACCATGGATTGGTTTTGTCTGCTTTGGAATTTTCTGGTCCAGTATTTTCCACTCAAAATTATGAAAGATTCATCCATGTGGTTGTGTGTAGCACTAGTATATTTATTTTTATTGCTTTAAAGTAAACCATATGTATGCATGTGCCACCATTTCTGTTTATGTATTTATTGTTGATAGGTACTCGGGTCATTTTCTGTTTGGGGCTGTAACAAAAAGTGATTATAAGAACTTATTCTATGTTTGTTGGTGCTCAGATATACAAGTTTCTGTAGGGTACATACATGGGGTAGATTTGCTGAGTCATAGAGTATACATTAAAAACAGCCAAACAATTTCCAAAATACTTGTAAGAATTTATATTCCTACTGGCAATGTGTAAGAGTTCCAGTTGTTTGTTATCCCCAACAATGCTTCATATCACATCAAAGCTAACCATTCTAGTGGATGTCTAATGGTACTCCAAGTGTGATTTTAAAATGTATTTCCATTATGACTAAAGAAGTTAGCCCCCTTTCATAATTATTAGCTATTTGGATATTCTCGTTTGTGAAGCAGCTGTTCAAGTTTTTTGTATACTTTGATATTGAGCTTCTGCCTTTTTTTCATGATTTTTGCTCTTTGTATGCCCTATATACAAGTCTTTTGTTGGATACAGGTATAGCAAATATATTCTTATCTTTTCACTTTTTTTTTTTTGGCCACGCCGCGTGGCATTGGGAATCCTAGTTCCCCAACCAGAGATCGAACCCGTGTCCCCTGAATTGGAAGCACAGCGTCTTAACCACTGGACCGTTAGGGAAGTCCCTCTTTTCACTTTCTTAATGGTATCTCTTGATAAAAAGAATTCTTAATTTTACTGAAGTCCAACTTAAAACTTTTCTTTATGCTTAGTGCTCTCTGTGTCCTGTTTAAGAACTCTTTGCCACCTCAAAGTCATTAAAATATCTCCTATATTATTTTCTAGACATTTTATTGTTTACCGTTCAAATTTATTAGATTTATAATCTACCTAAATTACTTTTCATGTATTATAATGGGGGTGGGAATAATGATGCATGTTCTCACCATATGAATACTAATTAATTCAGTACCACTTACCGAAAAGACCACCCCTTTGCATCTGCAATGCAATGTCTTCTTTGTTATAAATCAAGTGATCACACCTATGTAGGTCTGTTTAAGAACTCTCAATACTGTTCCACTGGTTTGTCTAACTTTATGCAGATATCACATTGTCTTAATACTGTTATTTTATAACAAGTTCTAATATCTGGTAATACAAGTCCACTGTTCTTTAATATCACCTTTGCTATTTTTATTTTTGGCCCTTCATACTTCTCTGTGTATTTAGAATCAGCTTGTCAAGTTCTACAAAAACACAATGACAACAATGAACTTTTTGGGATTCTGATTGTGAGTGCACAAATCTTTAAATCAACTGAAGGGGAATTGACATCTTTAAAGTATTGAACCTTCATCTCCCACTGTATTGGCTTTTTTATTACTGCTGTAACAAATTATCACAAAATTTGCAGCTTAAAACAACACAAATTCATTATCTTACCGTTAGGTAGGTCAAAAGTAAGGCATGGATCTCACTAGGCTAAAAATCAAGATGGCAACAGGACTGTCTGTATTCCTTTCTGGAGGTCAAAGGAAGAATATGCTTCCTTGCCTTTTCCAGCTTCTAGAGTTCACCCACATTCCTTTGCTCATGGCTCCTTCCTCTTTCTTCAAAGCTACCCACTTGCACCTCTCTCACTCTTCTTTCAACATCATTTCTTTCTCTCTGACCACAGCTGAGAAAGATTTTCCACTTGTAAGGACTCATGTGATTAGACTGGACCCATCTGGATAATACAGGCCAATCTCCCCATCTCAGAGTCCTTAAACTGATACATCTGCAAAATCCCCTTTGCCATGTAAAATAACATATTTACAGGTTCCAAGGTTTAGGGCATGGATATTGGTGGGGGCGGGTAGGGTACGTTATTCTGCTTACCACATTATTTAACATTTGATACTTTCTGACAAATGTATAAGATAGAAGATCCTGCTCATGTTTAGCATGCTTCCTCTGCAAAATATTGGGCACTGAGTTTATTAAAAAGGATTGAAAATAAAGTATTACCACAGGAATGGTTTACTAATTCTACTGATACTTATGTTACACTTAAATACTCAGGCAAGAGTGGGATCTTGGCAAATAAAATAAGAGCATAATTCAAGCTTTTATCACTGAACTTACCAGCTAACTCTACCTATTTTAAGACACAGATAGAAAATAAAACAAATTAGCATAACAGTCTGCTTACTCATATATTAAGTGAACATAAAGTTTACTTAAGTGGTCAAAATGTTTATATAACTAATTATGACAAAGTAGTTGAGAATATTATTTTAAATGAGATAAAAAAACAGCCAATTTTCATATTACCAAGCAAGTCATTTCTGTTTATAGTAGTGATTTATATTATTTTTGTACATTTTTTATTTTACAAAGCCATCTACTTAAATCTCTGCTGAAAACTGACAGTGGAGCAGCTGAGTGATTTATATGGATATTATAGGCGTATCAGATTGCATATGCTTTAAATATACATTAATTAGTCATTAGCTATCAGGAAGAGTTCAATTTCCATTTATTCTAACATCGTTGTGTCGCAGACAAGTTACTCTTTATTTGCAATAGAAGATCATGATACATACAAAGATACTAAACCTTTCTGATTTTCACAGGGGTGCTTTTACAAGGAAAGGAAAATATAATAAGGAGAATCTAAAATATCACTATTAAATCAACAAATATTTATAAAGAACCATGAAAAATGGGAAACCATAAGTTTTTTTTTAAATTGGAGCAAGAGAAATATTTTAACTGGGAAAACAGTTAAAATATGGCTGCTCACTCCTAGCAGCTATTCTTTCCTCCTTCTCCTTCAATCTTTTTTGGACCTTCTAAAGAATTAGAAAAAAAAACAAAACTGAGAAGCAGTCTTGCATCTAAGATAATCTCCTAACTGGGAAGATTGTATATTTTGTGAAAAATTTACAGCTGCCTACTTATGATCCATCTCTCTGTTCACACAGCCTTACTTGTTAGGAGGGGGCCTTTAAACAAGACAACAATGAAGAAAAATAGCAAATTATAATAGCTTTTACAATTTAAATTATTCTCTATGTGTCTACATTCTCCTCTGTCATTAGTTGTAAGATAAACATAATCAGCTCTATTCTACTTTCCTATCATCTCATGACTTTGAGAAACTTCAGTTGGCACTCATGCTCTCTCACCATCCTTCAGGTCGTGTATGGGATAATGTAGTTCTTTTTATAATATATGGTTTTGTAGCCTAGTTGTAATAACTATTACATAATGGAAAAGATGCAGAACTACTGGTACCACTGTCCTCTGTACCTGTCATTTACCTTAAACATACCTGGAAAAGTAGATTCAAAAATTCATTGGCAAGAACATTTTTCACACTCCAGATTTGATAGTCTTCTAGAGTAAGATGGCCCATCTGAAAGAGAAACAGTATTTTAAAGGATCTCACTTTTTATAGTATTTGAATAAAATCTGGTTTATTAAACTTCTAATTGTCATATGTCTGAAAGAAAACCAATAATTTAAGGTAGATGCTATGTGTTCATCTGAGAAGCAGGCCAGCTAGGATAAGTTTAAAAGTAACCAAACTTTGTTGAAATAGTCAATGGCAATGAGGACAATTTATCACCAACAATCTTCTTCCTCCAGTAAGACCTGGGAAATAACTCACAGTATCTTCTGGTTCAAAGGTTACTTACGGAACCCACAAAAGGCCCTGAGTAGGGAAAATGAAGCATTTACTAATTTTGAAAGCATTTTTGCAGACTCTTTGGATTATGCCCTTTGATCCTAACAATTTTCTAAGACCTTCTTAGAAATATCTGGCAATTTTATCAGAATTCTTAGAGATTTAAAAGAATTTAATAAATATAAAGAATGAGTATCTACATTACATTTCCCCAAAATACAATTTAACATTACTCTTATAAGTTGAGTAAAGCAATATTTTCTTGGTGTCAAAGTGTACCAAAAATTACATTTTCATACAGAAGGCAAAATATATATAAGCTGTTACATGCTTATTCTGGCTGCCATTAAAGAACTCAGAAGAGATCTTTACCAATATTACTTTTTAAATTTTTTAAAAGAATAGATGTACCACCCAGATTGAGATAAAAGGTCATTTCCATCATCCCAAATATCCTTATGGTCCTCCCCAGGTAAATCACTCATCCCCAAAGTCACTGTTGTAACACCTATTACCATTTTTAAGTTTTGCCTCTGTTCTCGAACGTCATATAAATGGAATCATACAATATGTGTTCTTTTTTTCTGGGCATTCTTTCGCTCAATATAAGGTAAGCCCTACCATAACTTATTAAAATGGGAGAAATAAAGATTATAAACAATGGCAAAGGCTGTGTCTACTTAATTTTTATAAAATGCCTAGCTTAGGGCTTCCCTGGTGGCACAGTGGTTGAGAATCCGCCTGCCGATGCAGGGGACACGGGTTCGTGCCCCGGTCCGGGAAGATCCCACATGCCGCAGAGCGGCTGGGCCCGTGAGCCATGGCTGCTGGGCCTGCGCGTCGGGAGCCTGTGCTCCGCAACGGGAGAGGCCACAACAGTGAGAGGCCCGCGTACCGCAAAAAAAAATAAAATTAAAAATAAAAAAAAAAAATTAAAAAAAAAAAATGCCTAGCTTATAAAATATAATAAATGTTGTTATGTATATAACACTTAATGGAGTTGTTTAAAGATGGAATGGGCTATCTTTAGAGACAACTTGGAGGTGTTGTAACCACAGATCCAAATAAGGACTTGGTGGGGATGAGGTAGAAGAGATTTAAATATGTATATAAACTATATATATCAATTCAGAGGACAAGATATTTTTAGAAAAGGATAAGTCCCAGCAAGACTCACCTTTGTGGTGTCATGTGCATTCAATATGCCTTCTACAATGTCAGATAGATCCATGTGTAATTCCTTTAAAAACAGAAACCCAAAGAAGTAATTAGAAAAGAGTAGATATCATCTTTATTAGTCAGTGACTAAGGTATATGATATTTTGGTCAAGTATTTTTTAAAATTACCATTAATAGATTGTTACACTTGCTTTAAAAAATTAAGCCAATTTCCCTCTGGTTTCATTTTTACTTTACACAATACAATCAGCATATGAAATTTTCTAAGGCAAATTCTTTTCCCAATTTTGTACCTTCAGCTATGGATATTTGGAGTAGCATAATATAGCAACTAGAGGTAATAACAAATCCCTTTCTCTTGATCTCTTTTTAAAATTTTTCACTCCATTTTCCTGTTGGAAATTTACATGCAACAAGATGTATACAACCAGAATTTACCGGGATGTCATCGGTGCGGTTGTCCTTCCAGACCTCTAAGAGTGCAACCACCATGTCTCTCAGTTCAACCCTGGAGAGAACTCCATCACGGTCAACATCAAACACCTTGAAGCAAACTAAAGAAAAGAAACTCTTATGGAGGGAAATTACTTCTATATTCTGAAGTATAATACGTTTTACTGGAAGCTGCCTTAGTAAAATTACTTAGTTTCTTAAGCAAGTATATTCTGGATTAAGTCTGCTCATCTGGAGCAGACTATGTCATTAAAGTCCTCTGAACTTGTAGGACTTCCTACACATACTTGCTAAATCTCTCTATCTAAATCATTAGCCAGGTTGGAGAACCCTATCCTTCCCCCAAATCTAGAGTTAAATTCCTTGCAAACTGAAAAATAAGAGCCAAATTACTATACAATACCTCACCAATTGTGAGGAGGTAATTCAAGCCTTTAAATTAATTTCTAATATTTAAAACTGATCACTTCAGAGTTGATTCTCACAATGCTGAAAATGTTCCATCTACATTAAGAATCAACAATAATAAGGTGGTACAGTTGGCCCTCTGTATCCACAGGTTCCACATTTGCAGATTCAAACAACAACAGATCGAAAATATATAAAAATTAAGAAAACAATTTTCCATAAAGTCCCCAAGACCAAAACTTGAATTTGCCACACTGGCAACTATTTACATAGCATCTACATTGTATTTACAACTATTTATATGTATTAGGTATTATAAGTAACCTAGAGATGTTTTGAAGTACACAAGAAGGGCTTCCCTGGTGGCGCAGTGGTTGAGAATCCGCCTGCCGATGCAGGGGACACGGGTTCGTGCCCCGGTCCGGGAAGATCCCACATGCCGCGGAGCGGCTGGGCCCGTGAGCCATGACCGCTGAGATTGTGCGTCCGGAGCCTGTGCTCCGCAACGGGAGAGGCCACAACAGTGAGAGGCCCGCATACCACAAAATAAATAAATAAATAAATAAAGTACACAAGAAGATGTGCATAGGTTATATGCAAATACTATGCCATTTTATACAAGGACTTGAGTATACATGGATTTTGGTATCCGAGGAGGTCCCAGAACCAATCCCCAGCAGATACTGAGGGATAACTGTATAAAGATTTTGCCTCTCCAATGTAATTAAGGCACACTCATTTTTTGCCAAAGAACAATTTCAACTCTTCAATTCTTTGTTTATATACAACAGACTAAGAATTAGAAATAGCAGCACTTTGCTAATTAACATCAAATGAATCACTCTAGTTTATAAACTTCCACTAGCAAAAAAGAAATTTAAAAAAATTTTAAGGCAATAATAAACCTCAATTGAAAAGCAAAGATTTCGGCCTCTTTATTTAATATTTGAACTTTAATGGGAATAAATAATCTATCATAAAGCCAGGTTGGAATAATGGTATACCATATCAGGGAAGAAAAAAGAAATATAAATTTTTTAGATTACACACTTATCTATTTCATAAACTCCCATAATAATTATGCTATTAAATCAATGGAGTGCATCACAGCACATTACTGAAGAATATCAAATAACAAGTAGCATACCCCAAATAGGCAACATTTGTGAAGCTGTATTTTATAAAGACACAGAGATAATGACACTTGTAAATATATAAGAATTAGGTTCCAATTAAATGTAAACTGTTGCATTTTCTCAAATATAGTTAAGATTTATTAATTTAATATACTTATGCTTATAAATTACAATATAACATTTTAGTTCGGCTTAAAAGACTATTTTAGTATTTAATAAAACTGTGTTTTGATCAAAAATTTCACTTTGCTAATAAAATATTAATATATTCAAGTGACAGAAAATAAGTTATGCTTCAAGTCATGCAAGACACAAAATTCTCTATAGACTACCAGAAAATATTTTCTAAATGCTTAACATTTTCAAATACATCATGACTGATATAGTTCATTTATCATGAACTGCACATTCATCTGGAAAAATCAACCCCATTACTAATGACAAATCCCAAATCACTCCACAGAAAATAGGTGACTGAATCCTTACAGCGACCTCAGTAAAACCTCAACATGAGACTACTATTTGCCAAAGTAATGAAAATTCAAGCCTCAATCCACAGATGATTTTTATATGAATGAATGCTGATTTTTTTCTCCGTATAGTTTGCAAATTTTGTGACAATGTTTAACACACTTACATTTTTGTCTTTCGGCCAGGGGTCCTCTGCAACAGGCTGATAACCCACAGGATATCTCCTTAAAATCTATGTGATTGTCACGATTCTCATCAAAAGCATTAAACAAACCTGTAAAATAGGAAGACAACGTAAATCACAACAAACAAACTTCCTAATGTTAATAATGACATGTTTATGAAAGGAGGCAGGACTCTTTCCCATAAACTGACTGAATTAAAAAAAAAAAAAGTTTATCAGTAGTTCCCATTGTCCTAGGAAGTATTTCCTTTTCCTAGTATAATTATAAAACTTAACTTTCTAGCAGAAAATACATTACTATCATTTAGTGTTTGGTTTTATTTGCCTGCCTGTCTCTATCTCATATCAATTCCTATAGCTAAAAATGACTATAGCATGTAAAAACTAAAAATCAGTTTAAAAAATCAAGAACTGAAAAAAAAATGTCAGAGACCACAATTATCCTTATTTGGAAAGACTAAGAAGAAAAAGGAAAAAAGAAGAAAGTTGAACTGCATATCAAAGATATACTGTGTTGTTATTAATAAGTTCCATTAAGCTCTTTCATGAAGCAAAGAAAAATAACACACTATATTACCAAAGAAAGAAATTCCGTACTGCAGTCTTCTTTGTATTACTTAATATTTATAAATATTTTAAAATTCAGAAATAAAAGGGAATTTATAATATAATCCTGTGGTTTTCAAACTTTTTGTAAAAAATAGAAATGGAATAATTTTGTTTTCAAATAAAATGACTTATCACTCTCCAATTCTAGAAAGGTAAAAACACAACTGCACCTTTGAAGTAGGCACAAGCCCTATCTGTTCTGGCTCCCCTAACAGGTATTTCTGAAATACACTGGGAATGTGAAGAATACAGATTGTCTGTAAGACTCTACTTCTGTTCCCTCAGTTTAAAGAGTAGAAAATCAAAGCTAGAAGTAGTTACATGACTTGCCAAAAGTTAGAAAAGTTTAAAAAGGTCTGAACCAGAAGCAGAACCCAAGTATTCAGATTCCAAATATGTTTTTTGTGATATCACCAACAACTACCCTTTGCATTACTAACTTTTTTTTTTTTAAGTTATAGCAATGAAAAGTTTAGGGCTAAGTGGGGAGCATAGGGATGGTCCAGTCCAGTGGTTTCTTAATCTTTTGGGGGCAGGGGAGGGAGGGGATACAACAGTGGAACCTTCTTCCTTTTTTTTTTTTTTTTTTTTTTTGGTGCCACGCCACGCGGCTTGCAGGATCTTAGTTCCCCAACCAGGGACTGAACCCAGGCCCTCAGCAGTGAAAGTGCAGAGTCCTAACCACTGGACCGCCAGGGAATTCCCCAGTGGAACCTTCTTATGTAAAAGAAAAACAGTGGAGGCTCTTGCGGTGAGGGAAGAGGTGGGGCTATGTGTGGAAACCTAGAGCTTTGCCTGCTCAGTGGCCACCTCCCTAATCCCTGCACCAGATGCTGAGGCACCTCACTGGAGTACAGTTTTGTAACCACTGTCTCGGTCAAAACGTTTTATATATGAGAATATACAGGTGAGAGAGCAAAACTGACTTAGGCAAGGCTACATAGGTAGAATAGGAAGCTCAAGACCATAATTCCCAATTTAGTTTTTTTTCCCACTGAACCACACTATTTGCAAGAAACTTGCAAACTTGTAACATTATAGCCTTTTAGAGTTAAAAGATGTATTGGTTAGAAATAAAAGATGGTCTTATGTGTGTTTAGCAAGGAACACTGTAGAAATAGAATGATTCCTACCTTCACTTAGAGATGGACGAATTGGTGGTGAAACCAATGGGCCAAATGTCTCTAAGTCAAATCGTCCAGTTCGGGATTGAGCCTTCAGCAACCAATAGCGTTTCTCCAGATCAATGATGTCTGATTCCTCCACTGAGAGTCAAATCAAACAAGATTATAAAACCTCAGTCTTCTCTGCTGGGCAGTTAGTTCATCCTGATAATGTAACTTCTAAGGATATATTTTAATTTCCCAGTTAAATTGCTAAAAATTACCTAAAACAAAACTCTGAAAGACAAATACATTATATTTAAAATGGAATGAAAATTAAATTCAAACTAACATATAAGAAGCTTTAAAATGGAAATTTTTTTTTTTGCAGTTCCCCATTTAAATCCAATATGTAAAGCAGGAAACAACTGAGACCTTTCTTTTTGCCTTCCCACACCATTTTTATCTGTACTCATTTTTGGTAATTTTCAATCTGTATCTTGGATTTAGTGATTCTATATACATATTCTCTCCTGGCTACACTATAAACATCCTAATAGCAGGATCCCATGTCTGATCCATCCTGTTGATATGGTAACTACACACATTCAATACTTATTAAATAAATGAAAATGAACATGACAAAAGATGTTATAAGTAATAAAGTCAATAAATAAGATAGAGGGTAGAACAGGATTTATAATGTGATAGGTAATAGGGGCATCATGAAAACATGAACATCTTTTTCTCCTTATTCATCAGAAGATGTATTTTTTAAAAAATCACAGGTAAACTCCAACTATGGTTACATTCTATATGTGCATTGTTTTGTTTTGTTTTGTTTTTCCCTCCAAGGAACTAAAGTAAGATTTGGAAAACAAACAAGGTGAGTCTTTCCATTACCCTGGCTTTCTCCCTGCAGCCTCTTCCCAGACCTTGGCAAGGTATGAGGAACCTAAGCAGTGAAATTTCACTGAGTTAAGAATAGAACTTGGAGCTCAGGGAGGTTGAGGTAGCTCAAGTTTACAGGGCAGAATACTGGAGAGGAAAGAGTTATGTAGAGAAAGAGCTCCAGAAATATGAACAAGAGTCTTGCTGAGTTTTGGCAGAGTACTAAACTATGTATGCATAGAGTGAAATTCATTGAGGCTGGGCTAGGAGATGCCTAAGTTCTGACCAGCCAGAGTGGAGATACCTTGTTGAACACTGGGAGCATTCACAGGCTCAGAGGGTCACACTTAATCAGTAGGGGAAAAATTAACTCTTAAGAGTAAAGGCTACTCCAGACTTGCCCCAAAAAAACTTTAAAAAAAATTCTAGAAAATATTAACCTGATCCACAAATAACTGCCTATCAAAACAAAACAAACTTCCTATTTTAAAGGATGACAACAGAATCCATTAGCCATATAACATTCATAATGTCTAGCATCCAAATATATATATGTACCTAAAACAGCAGGAAAAAGCGATCCAAAACCAGGATAAAAACCAGTCAATAGAAAAAGCCATAGAAATAACAGAGATGATGGAATTAGCAGACAAGGCTTTAAAACATCCATTATAAATATCTCCAGAATTTAAGGAAAACCATGACTATATTGAAAAGAGAAACGGAAACTATTACAAAAAAAGTACCAAATGAAACTACCAGAGATGAAGAGTACAATACAATCATCCCTTGGTATCCACAGGAGATTGGTTCCAGAACCCCCATGGATACCAAAATCCAAGGATGCTCAAGGCCCTTATATAAAATGGTGTAGTATTTGCATATAACCAACGCACATCCTCCTGTATAGTTTAACTCATCTCTAGATTACTTATAATGCCTTATAAAATGTAAATGCTATATAAACAGTTGCTGGTGCGTGGCAAATTCAAGTTTTGCTTTTTGGAACTTTCTGGAAAAAATTTTTTTTCAAATATTTTCAATCCCCAATTGGTTGAATCTGTGGATGTGAAATCTGTGGATAAGGAGGGTCAACTGTACTTGAAATTTTAAAAGTTCATGGGAGATTAACTGCAGATTAAAAAACACAGAGGAAAGGTCAGTGAACCTGAAGACTGAGCAATAGAAACTATCCAAATGGAAGCATAACGAGAAAAAAAAGACTGAAAAAATTAGTAGACTCTTAGTGACCTGTAAGACAATATCAAAAGTATAGCATACATGTTACTGGGGTCCCAAAAAGAGTGGGCAGATAAATTTAAAACAAATAACAGCTGAAAAAATTTCAAATTTGATTAAAACCATAATCCCATAGATCCAGAAGTTCAGTGAAACTTGTGCAAGAAAAATTCAAGGAAAACCAAACCAAGGCAAGACACGATCCAATTGCTGATAAAGTAAAAATCTTAAAAGTAGCATGAGAGGGGAGAAAAAATACATTACAAACACAGGAACTAAGATAAGCAATGATTTCTCTCCGGAAACAAGGGAGCCAGAAGATTAATGGGGGGAAAAAGGGTTTGAAAGGAGAAAAAAAAAAAAAAACTGTTAATCTCAAATTCTATATCCTATGAAAATATCCTTCAAAAACAAAGGCAAAATAAAGTATTTTTTGGACAAACAAAAGCTGAGAGAATTCATCAGTAGCAGAATGGTACCAAAAGGAATGTTAAAGGAAGTTTTTCAGACTAAATTGAATGATACCAGATGGAAATCAGTATCTACACAGCAATGATGAAAACAGGAAACACCCAGTCCATAATGTCCATCTGATACCATTAATCATGACAGATTTTGGATAGAAGTTTAGTTGCAGCTTTGGTTAGACTAAGTTTACCTCTAGTTCAAATGTTCTGAAGGTGAGCTCAGATTTCTATTCAGGAGAGCTCAGAAACTGCTAGTTTTTGAACCTGGAGATCTATAAACTCCAGACTGAAGGCTGCATACATGTTTGTATAAATAATGTTTTATTACAACACAACAATGCCATTTACTTACATATAGTTTATGGTTGCTAATGTGTTACAATGGCAGAGTTGAGTAATTGTAACAAAGAGCCATATGGCCTACAAGTCTGAAATATTAACTATTTGCCTTCTAAAGAAAATGTTTGTCAATCCCTGTGTTGAAACTGCATAACCACGGGACTTCAAGACTGCAACTCCATAAAATGACAGCAGCTCAGGACCACAGAGCTTTGAGACTGCAACCTTCAAGATTTTGAGACTTCAAAATTATGAGCTCATGAAACTGCCTAACCCCAGTCTCAGCAAAATTTCCACAGGACAGAATTACGGGGTGGAGATGATTATCTTTGCACTTGCGGTTCCTTCAGATTTAAATCTGAAATGGGTTTTTCAAAGTTTGGCTGGCTTCTCCTTATCCCAGCAAAGACTGTCCTCAGGCAGGCTCACTGTTCTGGCAGCCTTAGCCCCAATCTCAGCCTCTGGCCTCAGAAATGAAAGCACCTTTATATCCTTTGATTACCAAGGAAGCACTTGTCCATCTGGAGTTCTGTTTTGTTTTGTTTTTTAAGATTTCTTTGTATTGATATGTCTTCAATGGCTTTAAAGATTATGATTGTTTGGTTTATGTAGTGATTTCATGTTATTAAAATGGGAATGAAGATCCTTCATGTCCTTCTACTTCCCAACCTAAAGTAGAACCCTTCCCCTGTTATTTAACATGATTCTGAAAATTTTCACCAAGCAATAAGATACAAATATGAAGTATAATGTTAGAAAATAAGCAAAGTTATTATTTGCATATAAGTAGAACGCATTCCAAAAAACTCAAAGAGAAAACATTTAAAAATTATAATTGAGTTTAAAAACCTGTAGGGATATAAAATAAGTATATAAAAATCAATGCTTTTCCTATATCACATTAATAACATGTAAGAAAATATAAAAGAGAAAAAGCATAACAATAATAGCAATTTCCCCACAAGAAACAAATATCCAAAAATAAAAGTCAGTAAGAAAATGGGCATCAGATTATATAGGCCGCTGTAAGGATTTTGATTTTAAGTGAAATTGTGAACCACTGGAGGATCCAAAGCAGAGGAGTGACATGATCCAACCTACAGGATCACTCTTGACTGCTGAGTTAAGAATAGCCTAGTGGGCAGCTAAGAACAGAAGTGAGTTTAAATCATCAATATACAGAATTAAAAAGCATTAAGACTACAATAAATTAACAAGTACAAGACAGACAATTCATAAAAGGGGGGGGAGTTAATTTCACTAAGAATAAAAACATCATTTCAGAAGAAAAATTTAAGCAGAATCATGCTACTTCTCTGCTTCAAAACTTTTTTAACACTCTTCTCTCAAGATACCTGCATGGCTATTACAACTCTTTCAGATCTTTACTCTATGTCACATTCTCAGATCTTCTAAACTGCACCCCATCCAATGATGCTCCTCCATCCCTCTTCCCTGCTTTACTTTGTTCTCTAAGACTTATTTGTTTTGTTTGTTGTTTCCTCCAACTAGAACATATGCTCCTTGTAGGCAGGCTTTTTGGTCTATTTTATTCATTGCTATATTCTAAAACTTAGAATAATATCTGGTATATTTTGAGCACTCCAGAAATATTTTTTTAATGGACAAGTAGCTTACAAGTTACCTGGCAAGACAAGAACAATGTATTTTAAATTTCTAGTGATTTCAAAGCATTCATTCTTACTCTATTCCTTAGCAGTTTTGGTTTTTCTTTCTTTCTTTTTTTTTTTTTTTTTAAAGTTTTTTTGGCTGTGCTGCGCAGCTTGAGGGATTTTAGTTCCCTGACCAGGGTTTGAACCCGGGCCACTGCAGTGAAAGTGCCGAGTCTTAACCACTGGACCACCAGCGAATTCCCATAGTTTTCATGTTTGTTTTTTTTAAACAGAAGTATCTACTTCAAATACCCAGATGACTGAATTTATTTAAGAGGAATAATTTAAAATTTTAGCAATAGGGAGAGTAATCACAGGAGTTTGATATATAAATTGAGCATTACTGCCTCATTTTCCTAAATAAGATGTCGGTTTACTCCATTTATGATGTGAAAGGAAGAAAGAAAGAGAAATCTCTTCTGTTCCTCCAGAGAAACAGTTTTCTCAAATTCTAAATTTTCTTCCAAGTAGTAGATCTGCAGATTAAAAAAATCTGACACTGAAACCAAAAGTGGAAGACAGAAACTATGTTCTCATTTTTATACATCTAGGTACTGAGCATATAATGGGTATTCAATGAGTACTTCTGATCAGTTGGTGTTTAGTTAATACACTAAATTAGAACACAGAAAATTCACATCAACTTCCTCCCAAATGTTTTTACCTTTGAAAACTAAGCTCATTAATCTCCCTAAAAAACACAATTTTTTTTGGTTGAAGTAGAAAATGTGGAAAGACAAGTAAGTAGAACATATTTAGAAGACAAAAATGATCAGATTGGTTATGGCTACAGCTCCCTTTTAAGTTTATGTGATCTGTTCATTTATAGCTATAGACTGTAATTTGTTAATCAAATATTTGCAAAAGCATGCTAAAGTAAATTATATATATAATCATTACCCAAACATTTTACATGAGTTGGCAGCTGAATTGCTGAGAAGAGGAAAGATAACTAACCTTATTTTCACTTAAAGAAATTAGAGGTTAACAACTGCAGTAGTTACTCTATTTGCAATTCATAAATAAATATCAAAACTTTACTAGCTAAATGGGAATGAATTTATCACCCACCTATTGGTATAATTTTTTCTGGTTCACAACAGCAGCATACTATATTCCCAACGTTCTAAATAGTTCCTGGCCTGCCCTTTGGGCCATCCTAATCAAGTCCCACCTTACCGGAGGCTCCAGCTGCAGAAATTGCTCTTTAATGCCAGAATTGGATTATTATTTAAAAACAAAAATAAAGCCAAGCAAAACATCCAAGTATTTTCAAACAGTAACACAGTTCTTTAACATTTCTGAGGAAGCAACCTGTTCTCAAAAGCAATGACCTTCTGTGATCTATTTAAGCCTTACATCATTTACAACCAGATAAGAGGATAATGAAGGAGGGACATGCAGATTTACTAAGCAGTTTATGGCCTAAGAATCACTGAAGTACTTTTCTCCTACTGAAAGGAGGTTTTAACATTGCCAACTAAAATGTGGCAAGGGAATATAATAATATGCATATTTTTAGTTGAGATAATAAATGCTAAAATAAAGCATTTGAGTTAGATAAGAAAAGAAAACCAATCAAAATGAGTTCAATGGCCCTAAAATTAGCCCAAAATACTAAATTAATTACCTCAGGATCCAGATTCTACTACTTAAAAGAAATCACACTTATGATACATTTTAGGGAAACTCTAAAAAACATATTTACAAGAAAGAGCACACATATTTTCTTCCAAATAATATAGCTAAACTCTATGAAAAGATGATCATCATTAAGGAAAAAAACTCTCAATTAGTTCTTAAAACATAGTTCTTAAAATCTTAGTTCTTGGGCATCCCTGGTGGCGCAGTGGTTGGGAGTCCGCCTGCCGATGCGGGGGACACGAGTTCGTGCCCCGGTCTGGGAGGATCCCACATGCCGCGGAGCGGCTGGGCCCGTGAGCCATGGCCGCTGAGCCTGCGCATCCGCAGCCGGTGCTCCGCAACGGGAGAGGCCACGGCAGTGAGAGGCCCGCGTACCGCGTACCGCGGCGGGGGTGGGGGTGGGGGTGGGGGGTGGTGGTGGTGTGAATCTTAGTTCTTCCAATTACCGGTTTCACTGTTGGTAAATGGGGAATCATTTAGTGACCTTGCCTGGATCAAATGAAGTTAATTATTAAAGAGAAATTTAAAATAATAATCATTTGAAGGTATCCCAAGGGGAAGAAAAAGGAAATTGGAAAAGTGAAGCTGCAAGATTGTCTGAAGTGAGTCTGAGGAAGATGGCTCACCACAACCACAACTATCACATGACCACCTCCTTTTACCTGCAATTACAAGCTGCTCATGAAAGAGTAAAGAAAAAAATGACTGTGTGTCAATAAACTGTCTTCAAATCCTAAAATGATACTAAGCATGCACTCTGGGGTTCAAACATCCCAATTTTGGCACCTATTAGCCATATGATCTTGAGAAAGTTTCTTTAACTTCTTGTAGCTGTGGTTTCCTCATTTTTAGAATGGAGATAAAATGAACTTCAGAGGTGGCACAAGGATTAAATGAGATAATGTACAAGGAGAGTAGCGCCTCCTTTAGTAAGGGCTCAATCTGTATGTGGTAAATTGGAACCTTCCAAAGCATTTTTGGGGAAAAAAAAAAAAGTACAGGAGCTATAGTCAAGATCATTTAATATTCTACAAACATTCAATAAAAACATTTTATGTGCCTGACATTGCGCTAAAAATTATAGACATGATTGTGAACAAAATAATTATGTTTAGATTCTAATAGAAGAGAAAATGGGTCATTTTAATCCAGTGTGGAAAGCACAATGAAGGAACAGAGACAGCGTTTTCAGGGAGCACATAAGCGGTGAGGCCCTAGAAGTCTTGATATTTAAAGAGGTACACACAGAACATCTAAGCGTTGACCAGGGAAAGGAAAACTAGTGTGGCAGAAGAAGGATATTGCAAGCAGAAGTAAAAAAGCATGTGTAAAAGTCTCTAGGAAAAACAGGTAGTGATAGGACAGAAAAACAAAAAGAATAACCGCTGTATTCTGCTATAATTCAAAAAAAAGGGAAGAGGATGACCTATAGAAGGATTTATGCTATGGACACAAGATAAAAGACAAAAAACAAGAGAGAACTTTACTTTCCAGTGAGTGACAAAAAAAGAGTGTTAAAGATGGCAGTTCAACCTAGAATTAGTAGACGGTTCGGTTAGAATGTAGACATTTCAAAGGTTAGCATCTAAAGGATGAGCCTTCAAACTCAAGCAGAGAGATGCCAGACTGTGATTGGATAGGACTATGCATGTACAATAGTAGGGGATTTGATACACTGAACTAAATTTGTAAAAAGCCGATTAAAACAAATTACATTTTGAGTTTATAGTCTGTGGCTCCAAATTCCAACACTATGTGGTGCTAAATAACCATGAACAAAATGGGTGGGGAAAGGCTATTACAAGAAAAAGCCAAATGACTAGTTAGTCTTAGAAAGTAGAATCTTCTTTCAGATATCAATAATAATAATAATAAACTTGTACAAACTATTTCCAACATTTAACTATATAGAACATGTTTATGTTCTCTATATATGTTCTTTGATTCTGAATATCAAAATGTTTAAAAATTAACTTGCCATTAAAAACACTATATATTTGACAAAAACAATCTTTTTAGGAAATCTAATCTTAGGTATTTAAACAGCAAATTATAAAAGAAAAATATATCAGTCTTGATAAAAATCTGGTTAAGATCTACTCAAGCATAAAAACTTGGACTTTTGGCTAAAGTTCTAATTCAGGGAATTTCCTGGAGGTCCACTGGTTAGAGAACTCAGTGCTTTCACTACTGAGGGCCCGGGTTCAATCCTTGGTTGGAGAACTAAGATCCTGCAAGGCAGTGCAGCCAAAAAAAAGTTCTAATTCAATTTCTTAAACTTAAATAAAAGGTAAGGTAACTATAGTTTGGAATCTGAAGTTCTAAAAACTGTACTGGCCATGACAAAATCTAAAATCTTGTGTAAATCAAATCAGTTAGTTATTCTAACTCTGTAATGAATACAAATAGCGCCCCAGTTTCATTTGTGATTTACATGAAAGAGAAAAAATTTGATTAAAAATGGCAGTATGTTCAACTTACTGTGACTTCAAATTTTACTTTATAATCATATGTGAAAAAGTAATTAAAGGCATCTGCACTCTAACATAAATGTTATTTACAAGTGAAAAATTATAACTCCTTTT
Source organism: Physeter macrocephalus (assembly GCF_002837175.3). Lineage (NCBI taxonomy): Eukaryota > Metazoa > Chordata > Mammalia > Artiodactyla > Physeteridae > Physeter > Physeter macrocephalus. The sequence continues at coordinate 100,913,694 of NC_041227.1, read as the reverse complement.
TGTTTCCTAGATACCTTGGGTCATTACACAAATTTAAATGGAGTCAGTGATGCTTTAAAATAAATATTTTCTGTTTACTTATAAATCAGTTAATAACATTCTCTATTTTAATCCCACATTGCCACATTCCTGACACACTATTTGAAAAGTTTAATGTACCAAATATTCTTTGAGTGAAAGAGCCTGCAAAGGCATCCACAGAAGCTGAGAATTTATAAATAATATGATAAATCACAGACATGAGAATGTAAACCTATCCATGTTAGAATTTCTGTAAGAAATTTAGCAGTAATTCTGACTTTGTCATAATGCTTTCATAGGAAAGCCCACTAAGAAAGGAGCCATTTGCTGAAGCCAGCAGCAAATGAGTTGTCTGTTGTACTAGTTTATTTTTGTTCTTTATTTTTATAAATTCTAAAATAAAAGAAAGCAAACTCGTAAGAAAAACACTTTCTTCCCACAGACATGGATGAGTTAATTTTTGTACTGATCTACAGTCCTCTCTTAGAAAACTGCTTGTTCCCAAAACAATTACTCTCTGGAGAAAGTGGGATGAAGCTCACTGACATTCCCAAGCCAAGTGTTCACTAATACAAAAGGATGCAGGGAATTCCTTGATGATCCAGTGGTTAGCACTCCATGCTTCCACTGCAGGGGGCACGGGTTTGATCCCTGGTCAGGGAACTAAGATCCATCATGCAGCGCACGCACAGCCCAGCCAAAATAAAAAAAGAGGATGCATATTCATTGTAAAGCACCTACCTATTCTATACCAGGCATAATGCTGAGTCCCTTAAAAAAGGTACTATCTCATGTATTCCTGAAGGGTAGCACCATATACCACCTCAAACATGCCACTTTAGCATAAGGGTTATTTTGAGTTGAAGGCAATTGAGAAGAAGCTGATACAAAAAAAAAGCTCTCCAGCTCCCCCTATTAGCCTAATTTATAAAGATGTTTTACCTGCCCTTCTACCAGGAAGGATAGAAGTTAATCACCAGAGACCACTCTAGATACTTATCAACCTGGAGAGAGCACCAAAGGAAAGAATCTACATAACAAACCTTATTAACCAGTCATATCAATCAACAGTTTCTCCATGTATTTGCCTTCCCACAATGTGCCATCCCTAGCAGCTCAAAGTCCTTTTCTTTTGTCTTGTCACATCTCCATAAAATTATTGCTCTTTGCTAAGATGCTATATAAGCTCAAGCTCTAACCACCCCTTTGAGTTACTCATCACTGAAAGTTCTGATACATAAGTAAGTTAGTTAAGTATCAATAGTAAGAAAGTAAGCTTATGTTTTTTTCTTGTTATCTGTCTTTTGTTAGTCTAATTTAAAGGGCCCCACCCAATGAAATCAAGATAAGTAGAGGAAAATACTTTTCCTTCCCCACATTCCTTACAACACATCTATGAGGTACAGTTGTATCATTATCCCTGTTTTCCAGATGAAAAAAGAAGTTCATAGAGATTAAATTTCCCACAGCTACATGAATAATAAGTAGCAGGGCCAGAGTGTCTGACTCAGAGTCCGAAGAACTCCTAAATACGACATGAGTATTATTTCTCAAAATATAGTTCATGGTCCATCTATATCAGAATTACCCTGGATATCTATTAAAAGTACAGAGTCCTAGGGACCACTGATAAAAACCTTTGAAGACAGAACCAGTAACCTGCACTTTTAGTACCCTCTTCAAATAATTCTGAAGCTCAATAAAGGCTATTAACTACCAATATACAATAGTGGTTTAATAGTTGATTAACTTTTTATTTTAGTGTATTCCTCTTACAAGAAAAAAGGATACAACAAAATTCAGCCAAGAGATCAGCAATTAAAAATGTTATAGATAACGGAGAAAACTGAAAGCATAGTTTATTTCTTCAAGTTTTTAACCACACACTACCAATTTACTTCTATGGCCACCAAGGAAACCAATGGGTGCATTATAGGAGGAGAGAAGATAATTAGTTCAGATAGCTTATTCTCTATAGTATTTGAAGTAAGTTAATTTTCTGCAGCTCACATAATTTATCTAACCAAAAATTTTAAAGGTAAGATCTAAGAACAAGTAACTTTGCAACCTTAAACAGTTCCTTAAATTTACAAATATAATTCATTTTCACCCTAAAAATGTATGTCTTTACATGAACACTCACATACTATGAAGCTGTTAAACCTTATTCAAACATGATGATTTATCTTGGTCCTTCTCCCTCCTATGGGTTTAGTCCTACAATCCTAAAACAACATATTCTTCCTGCTCACTCCTGGGGAAATCAAATGTTTAAATCAGTACTTAGAATGTAGATGAATAGGATATAAGCCTTGTCCTCAAGGGACTTGTAACTTCTGATGAAAAACAAAGGCATTTCCAACTGACTGACTCTAAGGTAAGGCAAAAAGCACCTTAATTGCTTTAACTGAAATGTTAAGTGTGCAGGAATGCAAAGAGAAAAGTGATTAATTCAAACTGCAGAAAAATGGAGAAGGCATGACAGCATCTGAGTTGGGTTTGATGACAAAGTATTTCAACTGTCGGGCTTCCCTGGTGGCGCAGTGGTTGCGCGTCCGCCTGCCGATGCAGGGGAACCGGGTTCGCGCCCCGGTCTGGGAGGATCCCGCGTGCCGCGGAGCGGCTGGGCCCGTGAGCCGTGGCCGCTGGGCCTGCGCGTCCGGAGCCTGTGCTCCGCAACGGGAGAGGCCGCAGCAAAGGGAGGCCCGCATACCACAAAAAAAAAAAAAAAAAGTATTTCAACTGTCAAGAACTGAAAGATGGAATGTGTTCTTAAATGAAGGAGTATTAGGAGTGATGGTAGATAGGGTAGCTATAAAAGTTCATGGTATAGTCATGGAATATTGACCAGGGCTCTGCAGTTGAAGCAGAGAACATAAGTGAGGAGAAACAGGTATGGAAAATTAAGAATAATAAACTAAGAGACTTTAGAGTTATACTAAGGATTTTAAAACTTTATTCTACAGAATATGAAGAATTTTCAAAGGTTTCTAAGCAGGGTAACTAAGAATGGTTTTTGGTTTTTTTTAAACGCAAACTAAAAAAACAAAACCAGAAAACTTGTCTTTCATTCTTTCCTATCATTAACATGTAGTCAGATAAATAAGGAAATCTATTACAATGATGATAGTAGCAAAGAAAGATGTAAGAAATATGGCTGAGTTAAGATTGTTAGGATCTAGGGCTTCCCTGGTGGCACAGTGGTGAAGAATCTGCCTGCCAATGCAAGACACATGGGTTCGAGCCCTGGCCCTGGAAGATCCCACATGCCACAGAGCAACTAAACCTGTGTGCCACAACTACTGAGCCTGAGCTCTAGAGCCTGCAAGCCACAACTACTGAGCCCACGTGCCACAACTACTGAAGCCTGCACGCCTAGAGCCCGTGCTCCACAACAAGAGAAGCCACCGCAATGAGAAGCCCGTGCACCGCAACAAAGAGTAGCCCCCACTCACTGCAACAAAGAGTAGCCCCCACTCGCCGCAACTAGAGAAAGCCTGCACACAGCACCAAAGACCTAACACAGCCATAAATAAATAAATAAATTTATATATATTAAAAAAAAGATTGATAGGATCTAATATGAAGCTTGATAAAGAAGTCAAAGGTAACCTCAAATTGGATTACTAGAATTACAGATACTAGTAACCAAGATGGAAAAGACAGGAGGCATGGAATCTAAAAAATACAACAAACTAGTGAATATAACAACAACAAAAAAAGCGGACTCACAGATGACATAGAGAACAAACTAGTGGTTACCTGTGAGAAGAGGGAAGGGGGGAGGGGCAATATAGAGGTAGGGGAATAAAGAGGTACAAACTATTAAGTATAAAATAAGCTACAAGGGTATATTGTACAACACAGGGAATATAGCCAACATTTTAAAAAACTAAAAATGGAGTAAAACCTTTAAAAATTTTTAAATAACATATTGTTCAATTTGTAACTTACTTAGTATTGTACATCGACTATACTTCAATTAAAAAAAAAAGAATGACAGTTCAAAGTGGTGAATCACTATATTATACACCCATAATTTACATTATATTGTATAGCAACTATACTTCAATTAAAAAAAAAAGAAAAGAGAGGAAGAAGAATATGCTGTTTGCTTTTTTTACCTATAGATGGACTGAAGTGAGGAAAGATAAATTTGGTTTTAGACATGAGAGTAAGATGTTAGAATATATATCCAGGAGGCATTTATTAAAATGAATATGCAGTTTGAGAGATACCTCAAGATCAGAAAACTTCATCTAGGTATCACCTGCAAAGATATGCAAAAGAAAAAAAAAAAGGCTGTAATGAAGCAAAGCATGTATGCCATTTAAGAATAGAATAGAGCTGAAGGCTGATCCATGAGAAATAACTTACACTCAAAAAGTAAACAGAAAAAGGATAGCAGTAAAGTCAAAAGAAATAATAAAAAGCTAGAAAACTACAATGTTTCAAAACCAAAGGAGAAGAGAATTTCAAGAAAACTGAATGGTCAATAGTGCTAAAATGCTGCAGAGATATTAGCAGGTACAAAGAATGACCCTAAGAAGAAACCTCTCAGTTTAGAAATTAGGTCATTGTTTCAGGTGAAACAATGCATCTGCATTAATATTTTAAATAATTCAAGAAAAAATATTTTTTAACAAGGCAAAGGCATTGTACTTTTAGATACCATTAAAAATCCAAAAATCTTCCCACTTGATAAAAAAATAAATAGAAAAGATCATTTTCAAATTAAAATGGAGCCATATAATGGGATAATATTTTTAACATTTTGATAATTATTGACCCATTAAATTTAAATAAATCTGTAATCTTTAATACAGTGCTTTCAAAAACAAGCAATAAGCAGCATTTGCATTTGCAAAGTATGTCAGAACTAATTTAACTTTAAGCAACTGACAAAGACTCTCTCCTTGACCAAACTTTAGTCCTACTCCTTTGAGCCCTCTTTTCTACTAGGCCTTGAAGTTGGCCCCCATATCCTGTCTTTGGCCTGCCCAGCTGAATCTTTTTTTTCCCATAAATTTATTTATGTATTTATTTATTTTTGGCTGCATGGGGTCTTCGTTGCTGCGCGCGAGCTTTCTCTAGTTGCAGTGAGCAGGGGCCACTCTTCGCTGAGGTGCACAGGCTTCTCATTGTAGAGGCTTCTCCTGTTGCAGAGCATGGGCTCTAGGGCACGTGGGCTTCAGTAGTTGCGGCGCACAGACTCAGTAGTTGTAGTTCCTGGGCTCTAGAACACAGGTTCAGTAGTTGTGGCGCATGGGCTTAGTTGTTCCGTGGCACGTGGGATCCTCCCGGACCAGGGCTCGAACCCGTGTCCCCTGCATTGGCAGGCAGACTCTTAACCACTGCACCACCAGGGAAGCCCTGCCCAGCTGAATCTTAGCAAAGAATTCTGCTAAATCATCCCCCTATTCTTGATATCTGATCAAGTTCCTCATACCCCATATTTAGTGAATAAGTCTTCAGCCTACTTTTAGCAAGAATTCCCCTACCCTTGATGATTCCTCTTAGTAATTTTCTCTCCACTGACCCCCTCACCTTGCTCCTTGGCTATAAATTACTTGTCCTTGTAATATTTGGAGGTAAGACCAATCTCTCTCCCCTATTGCAATATGCTACTGCAAAAGTCTTAAATAAAGTCTTGTTTACCATTTTAACAAATGTCAGAATAATTTTTTCTGTAACATAAGTCATTCAAGGAAAGTAATCACACCTTTAGCCAATAATAATAGAAAAATAATTTACCACACAATCACAAACGAAAGCAAGAGTTCACCAGAATATCCACATGACTGACAACTTAAATATTAATTTAAGTTAGATAGAGCTTAAAGTAAGTATAAAAAGACTCCCTGGGCTTCCCTGGTGGCGCAGTGGTTGAGAGTCCGCCTGCCGATGCAGGGGACACGGGTTCGTGCCCTGGTCCGGGACGATCCCACATGCCACGGAGCGGCTAGGCCTGTGAGCCATGGCCGCTGAGCCTGCGCGTCCGGAGCCTGTGCTCCGCAACGGGAGAGGCCACAACGGTGAGAGACCCGCGGGCTCTAGGGCACGTGGGCTTCAGTAGTTGCGGCGCACAGACTCAGTAGTTGTAGTTCCTGGGCTCTAGAACACAGGTTCAGTAGTTGTGGCGCATGGGCTTAGTTGTTCCGTGGCACGTGGGATCCTCCCGGACCAGGGCTCGAACCCGTGTCCCCTGCATTGGCAGGCAGACTCTTAACCACTGCACCACCAGGGAAGCCCTGCCCAGCTGAATCTTAGCAAAGAATTCTGCTAAATCATCCCCCTATTCTTGATATCTGATCAAGTTCCTCATACCCCATATTTAGTGAATAAGTCTTCAGCCTACTTTTAGCAAGAATTCCCCTACCCTTGATGATTCCTCTTAGTAATTTTCTCTCCACTGACCCCCTCACCTTGCTCCTTGGCTATAAATTACTTGTCCTTGTAATATTTGGAGGTAAGACCAATCTCTCTCCCCTATTGCAATATGCTACTGCAAAAGTCTTAAATAAAGTCTTGTTTACCATTTTAACAAATGTCAGAATAATTTTTTCTGTAACATAAGTCATTCAAGGAAAGTAATCACACCTTTAGCCAATAATAATAGAAAAATAATTTACCACACAATCACAAACGAAAGCAAGAGTTCACCAGAATATCCACATGACTGACAACTTAAATATTAATTTAAGTTAGATAGAGCTTAAAGTAAGTATAAAAAGACTCCCTGGGCTTCCCTGGTGGCGCAGTGGTTGAGAGTCCGCCTGCCGATGCAGGGGACACGGGTTCGTGCCCTGGTCCACAAAACAATTTTTTTTTAAAAGGCTTTCCTATCAAAAATAAAGGCAGGGGCACTGAAAAGTAGGAACATCAAATTCATTGCCTATTCATGCCAGAATTTATCTGTCAGAACTTCTGGTGACAATGGAATGAAAATCAGAGGGAAAGTAGCTGGTGTATAACTAGTAGCCAACTCATAAATTTCATGAACAAACAGAAACAAACAGCACTTGATACCCAAGGTCCTCTACTCAGTCAACAAATACTTATTTAAGGCTTGACACAGGGTGAATAAAAAAATAATACAGACTCTCTATGATTTAAGAGAGATGACATGTACAAATAAATGGAATGCTATAAATCATTATAATACAAGGACAAAAGTGATAAGTTCATTCAAGAAGGGTACGAAAAAGGTGTTATGAGAGTTCAGAGGAAGGAAAGATGATTTCTCACAGGAAGGCAAGAAAATGTTTTATGAAAACCAAGCAGCCATGTGATTTAAGCCTTCAAAGATGACTAAGGTTTATAGGGATAATAAAAGGAAAAGGCATTCATTCTAGTGTTAAGAAGTAGCATAAGCAAAAGCCCAGCATAGGTACAATTCTGTAACCACGGGAAAGAAGAACAGTAGAAGTTAACACTTAGGCCTGTGTTGTGGAGGACTAAATACTGTCCCTCAAAAATTCATTATCACCTGCAATCACAGAATGTGACCTTATTGGAAATAGGGTCTTTGCTGATGTAATGAATTAAGGCCCTTGAGTTAAAATCATCCTGAATTTAGACTGGGCCCTAAATCCAATGACTGGTGTCCTTAAAAGAAGAGGAGAGGACATAGACACACACAGAGAGAAGGCCATGGGAAGATGGAGGCAGAGACTGGAGTTACGCTGCTACAGGCCAAGCAAAGCCTGGGGTCACCAGAAGCTGGGAGAGACAAGGAAAGATTCTTCCCTAGGGCCTTCAGAGGGAACAAGGCTCTGTTAACACTTTGATTTCAGCTTCCAGAACTGTGAAAGAATACATTTCTGTTTTTTCAGTTTACAGATTGTGGTAATTTGTTACAGCAGCCCTAGGAAACTAATACAGCTTGGTTAAGGACAATTAGTAGAGGACTATTGTGAAATAGTAGTATTGACCCTGGTTCCTGCTAATACTTGCTCTTTGACCAAATTCCTGTAATTTCCTGAGCGATAGGAATCTTTTAATGTCTGAGATGACTTTTGGTAAGCTCTTAGAAAGGGGCTGGTCACTAGAAAGACCAAGCCATAATTAGAAACTTGGAACTTTCAGCCCCATTCCCCATTCTCTGGAGAGGGAAGATGAACCAGAAATGTTAATAATCAATCATACTTATGTAATAAGCCTGCACAAAAATCCCCAAACCACAGTGTCTGGAGAGCTTCTAGACTGGTACACACATCTACATGCCAGAAGAATTGGGGCATCACAGCTCCACAGGGACAGAAGTTCCTGTGTTTGGGGCCCTTCCAGATCCTGCCCTATGTATCTGTTCATCCAGCTGTTCATCTGTATCCTTCAACATATCGTTTATTATATAATGAATCAGTAAATGTAACTGTTTCCTGAAGTTCTGTGAACTGTTCTAGTAAATTACCAAACCCAAGGAGGGGGTCATGGGAAGTCTCATTTATAGGTGGTTGGTCAGAAGCACAGGTCACAATCTGGACTTGGCATCTGAAGTGGGGAGCAGAGGGGCAGTCTTTCGAGACTGAGCCCTAAACCTGGGGTCTGTGCTAACCCCAGGTAGACAGTGTCAGACTGAACTGAGATGCAGGACACCCAGTTGGTATCCATAGAGCACTTGGAGAATTGCTTGGTGTGGGGAAAAAAAAAACACCCCACACATTTGGAGTATAAAAGTATTCAGTGAGTAGACAAAAAAGAGAGTTTTCCTTTTCAGCTATGTACTCAAGCCTCCAGTATTCCATTTTACTATACTTTGGAAGAAAAAACCCCTCTGATAACAGGCATATTCTCATATTCTCATATTACCAGGCAATTGTATTAAAAAGTGAACAGAACACAATGAAATGCCATTACTTACAATGCGTGACTCCAGCCAGAGTTTGGTAGAAAGTGGGAGTATCACTATCATCAGTGAGGGTCACATATACACCTCCAGACAGTAGCCAACGAGAGAAGGTAAAAGCATCTTTGTTTAGAAGAAGCCAATTTCTAAACTTCTCATAGTTTACCTTTTCGCCCTAAAATTAAAACAAGAAAACATAGGTTTAGTCAAATTTTAAGGTACCTACTTGGAACTTACACAGCTTGAAATTTGCATTTAATTGACATTTACCCTTCTACTATCTATAAAGGAAGAATTATCTAAATATCACTATAGGCTACATACCTGGAAATAAAACTGTTTTCAAATATAATTGTACTTCAGAACTCCCATTTGCATAAAATCTATATGCTAATTGCAAATTATTTCATCAATTCATTAAAGCAGTGCATTTCTACTAATAAGTCACATTTTATTTGCTAAGGTATATCCTGAAATCAGTAAACCGAATTTCTTTCAATATTTAATAAAACCAACTTTTCACTTGCTTCATCCCTCTTCTTCAGCACTTCAATTGGTCAGAATTAGCATATTTTAATTAAATACGTATGGAATTTAAATACTCTTTTAAATTTCATTGGCGGATTTAAAATTATCCAGGAGTCCTCCTCCAAAAGACATCACTGAAAACATGTATTCACAAGTCAACTAGAATACAAAAAGAAGCAAGGAGATTTCTATTTCTTTGCTTTCTTTCCAAGTATTTGTCTCGCTAAATCTCTGGAGAAAAAAAGTATCCAGGCTAAGAAAGAACATCATATGGCTGTGTAAGTCAACCTCCTTGACTGGAAGACAAAAGGACCCAGGTAGACCACTAAGAAAGAAAGAAGCTGCCGATTATTCTACCACCTTCACATATAGGTAACATTTACTGAGTATTTACAATGCCGTAAGCACCATTCTAAGTATTTTTGTATTCATTTAATCCTCAAGCAACCCTCTACAGGAGATACTATTATCCCCATTTTACACATGAGAAAACTGAGGCTCCAAAAAGTTATGCGTTCAAGGTTATACCATGGAAGAGATAGGAGTGAACGCAGGTAGTCAAGGCTCCAAAGTCTCTGTGCCTAAACTATACACTTCACTGCCTGGCCGACTTAGTGAAATATAAAGCAGTCTCTGAAATCCACTAGTCCATTGGGATCACTCCATATAACTGGTAGCAGCAAAATTCCATCTGCCAAACCTGACTTTTTATGTTTTTGAATCATGGCTCCAAATAAGGGAAGTAAAGGGAAAGTCTCCTTTTATAAACTGTCATAATAGCAGTCTAGAAAAAAAATTTCCAGTACTATAAAAGGCAATTAAAAATAAACAGACTTCTGAAACTGATACATCTTTGAAGAACAATGTAAAATATGAATTTCCACCTTGAGAATCAACAACCAAAAAAATTCAGTAAGAAAAAACCCAATATAACTCCTATGTGGATTTCCTTCATTTCAAGTTACTGAAACATGGTAACTTGAAAAGCAAGGGTCTGGATCACATCACACACATTACTCAGAAATTACAGCAGATAAATACATCAAATAGTTGAATTACGTAAAATTAGCCCATTTACAGTCTTGTTTTTTGGTTTTTTTTTAACCAACCTTAAGTACCTAATGATTTAAACAGCTATACACATGAGTATCCCAAAACCTAGGCCTCTCATTTCTTTCATCCTCCCTCTTCCATAGATCTTGTCCTTCATACAAGACTAACCCAACCATTTATTACCATAGTCTTATATTGATATTTTTATTATAATAACCATTCTCTTTCCAATAAATGCAATCTTAAGCATTCCACTGTCCCTGTCACAATTTCCTCTTATGAGCACACTCCTTCTAGTATCCTGACTCCAGTGATTTTTTAACTCCACAGGACCTACACCAATCACCTACCCTTCATGTTGTCAAATCTAATGATCCCTTCTCAATGATCAAAGGACAACTCACTTGATCTTTCGGCTTATTTGACGTAGTTAATACTCCTTCCTCTTGAAACATTTTTATCACTTGGCTTCTAGGACACCATTCTCTTTTGTTCCTCCTCACAGGCTATTCCTTAGGCTCCTGTTTTGGTTCTTCATGATCTCGCCATATGTCAGAGTACAGGACTCAGTCTTCCAATCCGTTTTCTATCTTAATTCACTCCTAGATGACCTCATCCACATCTATAAGCCAACAAATCCTTTCCTCTGAACTCCAACTTATATGTCAAAAAGCACAGTTACAACTCCACCTGAATGTCTAATATGATTTTCTAATTATGTCTTAAACTTCTCTTGCTTTTGAAACCTCCAACTCCCCTCTCCTATAGCGTTAGCCATCTCAGTTAATGGCAACTCCATTCATTTACTAAATCAAGCGAAACACCTTAATCATCCTTTTTTCTTTCACTCACAGCCCATCATCAATACAAGAAATGGTCCTGTCAACTCCACCTTCAAAATAAATGCAGAATCTGAAAAGTCTCATCACCTCACTGTTACACCATGACCTCTTCCCTGGATTATTCAGATACCTTAATCAGACTCTGTTCAGTGTACCTTCTACGTAAGAGCCAAAATGATGACATTTAAAATATAATTAGGACTTCCCTGGTGGCGCAGTGGTTAAGAATCCACCTGCCAATGCAGGGGACACGGGTTCGAGCCCTGGTCCGGGAAGATCCCACATGCTGCGGAGCAACTAAGTGCATGTTTCACAACTACTGAGCCCGTGTTCTAGAGCCCGCAAGCCACAACTACTGAAGCCTGTGCGCCCTAAAGCCTGTGCTCCGCAACAAGAGAAGCCACCACAATCAGAAGCCCATGCATCGCAAAGAAGAGTAGCCTTTGCTCGCTGCAACTAGAGACAGCCCGCGCACAGCAACAAAGACCCAATGCAGCCAAAAAAAAAAAAAGTAATTAAACAACAGCAACAAAAACTCATATATTTTCCTGCTCAAATACGTCTAAAGATTTCTATCTCACTCAGGGTGAAAGCTGAAGAACTCACACTGTCCTACAGGGCCATGTGTAATCTCCCTACCCCATCCCACCCCCTCCCCCAACCTCTGTAGCTTCATTTCCTACTATTCCCTGGCTCATTCCATTCCAGCTAAATTGACCTCTTCTTGTTCCTTGAACAAGTCAAACACACTTCCCCTGAGGGCTTTTGCTATATTCTCTTCATGAAAAATGCTTTCCCTAGATATCCGCGTGGGTTTTCTCTCTCACTTCCTTAAAGTTCTTTGTTCAAATGTCACTTTCTCTGATAAGCCTCTCCTAACTATCCTATACAAAATACTTATACTTGGCTACCTCCTCCCCATCACCACCTATGCCCTGTAGTCTACTTTATTTTTCCCTATAGCACTAATTATTATCTAATATATGTACCTGCTATTGTGCCTAAATTATAAGAGAACTGGGTGGTTAACCACATTTAATCCCCATCTATAAAATGGTAATGCCTGCATAAACCTTATTAAAATGAAAAAAAAATAGGGACTTCCCTGGTATCCAGTGGTAAAGAATCTGCCTTCCAGTGTAGGGGATGCCCGTTCAATCCTTGGTCAGGGAACTAAGACCCCACATGCCGCGGGGCAACTAAGGCTGCGCGTCTCATCTAGAGCCCACGTGCCACAAACTACAGAGCCCACGTGCCACAAACTACAGAGCCCACGTGCCCTGGGGCCTGCGTGCCACAACTAGAGAGAGAAAACCCTCACACCACAACTAGAGAGAAGCCCGCATGCCTCAACAAAAGATCCTGCATGCCGCAACTAAGACCCAACATGGCAAAATAAACAAACAAACAAATAAATAAAATATTTAGAAAAAATAATATATATATGTATATATATACATTCTCCCCGGAAATGAGCAAAGCACTTGACGTCTCTGTGAAAAATTCAAGTAATCAGGCCTGTAAAGATTAGATCAGTTTTTTTTTCTGGTCAGCAAATTTTATTAGGGGAAAAAAAAATGATCTAGTTTGTCATGAGGTACTGAAATACCATCACAGCAACTTCCAGTCAATAAGTCAGAACCAAAAATGCAGAAGGACAATCCTTCTGCACCAAACACACAGAAATGCTGAGTAAAATGTAACACTGTAACTACTACCAAAAACTGCTTAGCCAAGCTCAAAAGCAAGAAAGGGAAATCTCCAGGTGCTATCAACACAGAGGAAACTTAAAGCCAGAGTGATGAAAAGCTAAAGGTAAAGCCAGAGAGTCCAAAGAGATATAAGAACCACACACATGGGCTTCCCTGGTGGCGCAGTGGTTGAGAATCCATCTGCCAATGCAGGGGACATGGGTTCGATCCCTGGTCCGGGAAGATCCCGCATGCTGCGGAGCAACTAAGCCCGTGAGCCACAACTACTGAGCCTGCATGCCACAACTACTGAAGCCCGCGTACCTAGAGCCTGTGCTCCACAATGACAGAAGCCACCACGATGAGAAGCCCACGCACTGCAAAGAAGAGTAGCCCCCAGCTCGCCGCAACTAGAGAAAGCCCGCGCGCAGCGACGAAGACCCAACACAGCCAAAATAAATAAATAAATAAATAAAATTTATTTAAAAAAAAAAAGAACCACATATGGCTGGGGTATTAACAATCAATGCTTATATAGTTAGGAAGGTGACTAAACTAAATTGAATTAAAACTCTCTGAATAAAACCAAAGAGCAGTGAAAGTGAAATGGAAGTGTGTCAAATAGCCACCCATAAGAAATCATACAGCACTGAGTGCTGCAGGAAAGAATCAGAAACTTGTAAAAGGACTTTACTCTGCCATCTCTTGGGACTTTTCCCATATTAGCAGACCTCTGAAAAGAAATAAAAGAATTTTCTCTGTTAAAGATACACATTTTCTGTTGTTAAAAGTTTTTTACAATGAAAATATATTATTTATGAAAACAGGAAAATGACAAATTTTTAAAACCCAAATATTTCACTATGCAAATCAATTAAGTAAAATAAATGATAAAATAGGCATTGATGGCTCACAGAGGTCACCTGTGGCTCAAGGTCAATGAGTGATATATCTACATGCTCATGATGAAAAGCAATGAGCACCACGACCTAAGCAATGCTGTTTCTGCAGGATCACCTGTGTGTGTGTCTGTATGTGTGCTGGTGTGACAGTGGGGGAGTATGTTTCATTATACTGTTAAGTATAGACAGTTGCCTTTATTGGGAATTGGGAATTTTCAGATTCACAAGCACAGCAGTGGTAAGTGTCATGGACCTTTGAGCATAGCACACAAATCGTTAAAGCATCAACCATTAAATAGAAAAATGTCAAGAATATGCTATACATAAACATCTATTCATCACAGCTAAATTCATTATACAACTAAGAGTTAATACTTTGTCCACAGGGAGGGATGAAATGTAAATCTTTAAATATACCTCTGAGAAACACTTCCTGAGTGTGTCTGGGACTTTACCATCCACCACATGGAGCATTCTTTCCATTTCTTCCCGTATAACATAGCTCCCGGATTCACTTGCAAAAAGACTAAAAATGTCTAGGAGAAAGAAAGAATAAAGTAATTTTATCATAGATTAAATGTACTCTGGTGGAAGTAGGGAGGGAAGAGATAGGTAACAATTATTGAGTGATTAGTAGTGCCAAGCACTTTATAAATATATAATTTAATTTATTCCTTAAAAAAACAATGCTAATTAAAACAGGAATGTGGTATCTTTTCAAATACCAAATTTACAAAAATGTTTAGGTGTGACAATACCAAGTGTTAGCAATAAACTGGGATAAACAGGAACTCTTATATACTGTTAATGAGTATAGATTACTGTAACACTTTGGAGAGCACCTTGCCAAAATCTAGTAAAGGTGAATATTTATGCTAGAAATTCAATTTCTAGGTAACTCCACCTCCACTTGTGAGAAACTCTCATACATACGTGCATGAGGTACAACATATACTGAAGTATTTTTTGTAATAGCAAAATTTAGGAAAGAAAAGATAAACGTCTATCAACAAAAAAAATAGGTAACCTGAGAGACACACACACAATGAAATACTATATAGCAGTTAGAATAAAGGAACTAAGTGTTTCAACATGGGTAAATATCAACAATATTCAGGGGGAAAGCAAATTGCAAAACCTGTATTGTATATAATTTATTTTTAAAGTTTTAAATCTGTAAAACAGTTGAAGATATGTTTAAGGATACATACAAATGTCATAAATGTATCAAGACCTGCATGATGAATGAAAGATCACCAATTTCATGAGAGTGGTTACTTCTGTCAAGGGAAGAATGTGGATGGGAACATGGAGGGATACTGAGAAAGAGCCTCACCTTGGCTATAATCTTTTATTTCTTAAAAAACAAGATCTGGGGGCTTCCCTGGTGGCGCAGTGGTTGCGCGTCCGCCTGCCGATGCAGGGGAACCGGGTTCGCGCCCCGGTCTGGGAGGATCCCACGTGCCGCGGAGCTGCTGGGCCCGTGAGCCGTGGCCGCTGGGCCTGCGTGTCCGGAGCCTGTGCTCCGCAACGGGAGAGGCCACAGCAGAGGGAGGCCCGCATACCACAAAAAAAAAAAAAAAAAAATGGTCCACGTCAAAAAAAAAATCTTTAAAAAAACAATAAAGATCTGCCTCTTTGGCCCGTGAGCCATGGCCGCTGGGCCTGCGTGTCCGGAGCCTGTGCTCCGCAACGGGAGAGGCCACAACAGTGAGAGGCCCGCGTACCGCAAAAAAAAAACAAAAACACAAGATCTGGAACAAATATGACACAATGGTAAGAAATAATAAAGCTGGGTGGAAGTACATACTACATGTATGTTTGAAATATTACTGTTATGAGTTGAACTGCATCCCCCCAAAAGACATGCTGAAATCTTAACCTCCAAGTACCTGAGAATATGACCTTATTTGGAAAGATAGGAGATAGAAAGATAGAAGAGACATTCCATCCCTCTGAAGGTCCAGTGGGTTCCATTGCCTGCCCTCCGACATGCCATGGCTGATAATCTGTTAAGGGGAATATCTGCTAGAAGCCTCTGACCATCTGTTATGGGTTTAATTATATTCCCCCGCTCCAAAAGATGTTGAAGTCTTAACCTCAGTACCCATGATTGTGACGTTATTTGAAACAGGGTCTCTGCAGATATAATCAAGTTAAGATGAGGTCATTAGGGTGGGTCTTAACCCAATATGATTAATTATAAGAAGACAAGACAGAAACAGTGGGAAGAAAGGATGAGATGGAAAGAGATTGGAATGATGCAACTGCAAGCCAAGGAATACCAAGGATTGAGGGCTACCACCAGACGTTAGGTAAAAAGAAGGATCCTTCCCTGTAGATTTCAGAGGGAGTAAGGCCCTGGTAACATCTTAATTTTGGACTTCTAGCCTCCAGACTGTGAGATAATAAATTTCTGTTGTTTTGAGCCACCCAGTTTGTGGTACTTTGCTACAGCTGCCCTAGGAAACTAATACAATTGTATAATAAAAATGATTTAAAATTTTAAATATATGTGTTTATGACCCTCAAATTGGTTATTTTTATTTATTGGCTACCTGGAGCCAGAGTATGTGTTTGTTGGTAGAAGGATGTTAATTTGAAAAAATCAGGATCTCAGTTAAATTCCAATACATAAAATTGGGTTTAGGGATATGTTCATTATCTTGATTGTGATAATGTGGATATATACATGTCTGAAAACATCAAAATGTACACTCTTTAAATATGTACATTTTATTGTATATCAATTATACCTCAACAAAACTGTAAAAAAGGAAACAGCTTAAGAACAATAGTCTAAATTCAGAAGTGAGAAAGAAGATTCTGAGAGATTTAGAAGCAGTAAGAGGGCAGCTTAGAAAAGGAAGAAAGAAAAGAGAAATACCAGCATCCAGTGGGCAAGGGTAAAATTCTAGGGATTTTTAGAGCAAAATGTCATACTCTTTAATATAAACACCTTCCTAAACTTCCCCTGGAAAATTTTCTTCCTTTTTTTCTTCTTTGAAAGTTTATTTTGGCCTCAATGTTTTTCACACGTTTAATTGTAGGTACATATGTGTGTATATAAACAATCACTTTGAGAAAACAGTAAAAGTTAACAATTTATTGATTGCCTGCTAGTTCTTGATACTTGCCAGGTGCTTTACATAAATTTTTTCTTCTGAGTTTTACAATGAAAGTTCTTGGTGGATATTACTTTCATCCTTGTATTGATGAAAAACAGGGGCTCCGAAGATCAAAGAAGAGGCCCAGAGTCATACATATAGTAATTGCTCAAGCTAGCTTTTGGTCTTGGTCTTTCTCCCATGTTTTGCTCTGAGAATCATTAATTATGATAATAGTCAAATTATACTACCTTATTTGATAATAGTCAAATTATACTACTGAATTCCCACTATGTGCCAGACATTGGGGTCAGAGTGTCAGGGACAGAGCAATTCTAGCTGAGTCCTCCCATGTTGTCACTTAAATTTTAACTGTCATCTGACATTTCCCTCTCATCTTCCCTGGAAAATTTTCAATAAAATTTACATTGTTTACTAATATTCTTGTTAAGAGCAGATTTGCCTTGGGGGAGCTCAAAGAAAAGAATGAGGAAACTAAGACATTATAAGTAATTAAATGAATGAATTAAAAATTAAGTAAATAAATGCATATCCTAGGAAACACAGATGGACAATGAACGATCAACTAAGGTTGTCTTCCCTTTCACATTTAGAGGGTAAATGATGCCGTCTCATTGTAATAGAAAATTTCCCTGCTTAGTAGAACTTAAAGGTGCCATCCTCTTCTGGGCTTACATAATTCACCTAATAAAATTCATCTCTGAAGTTAAAAGTAAAACCATTAAAAATAATTAAACCTTTTACCAAGAATTTGTATAAAGTATTATCAAGGGAACTTCTGGTTGTATTTGTGAAGGAAGGCAAGAATAGATTGCTAAATCTATGTCTTCAGAATTATTTTTTAAATAACAGCTTTACTGAAATATAAGGCACGTTCCATAAAATTCACTCTTTTAAAGTGTACAATTCAGTGTTTTTTTAATATATTTACACGGCTGTGCAATCATCACCACTATCTAATTACAGAACATTTTCACCCAAAAGAAACCCCATACTCATTGGCAGTAAGCTCTCCATTTCTCTTTCCCCCTAGCCTCTGGAAACCACTAATCTATATTCTGTCTCTATAAATTTGCCTAATCTGGACATTTCATATGATTGGAACCACATAATGTGTGGCCTATTTTGACTGGCATTTATCACTTAGCATAACGTTTTCAGGTTCATCTATGTTGTAGCATGTATCTGTTGGAGGAGAGCAGAATTTGTTGCCCCCAAATACGTCACTTTGGCTTGACAATTATTTTGAGCTTAAAGGCAATCAAAACCCAGCAGATTCAGAAAAGCTCATTACCTCCCCATCAACAGCCTAAATTTACATTGGAAAAAAGGCCTATACCAGAAAGAGAGTTATTATCAGAGATACTTTATTACCTAAGAAACTAGTATAACAGGGCAACCTTTGTTCTCCAAACATCTCCTCTGCCTTCCTGTGAATGGACTCCCTTCCTCTTGTACCCTCAGATCCCTATCCCTCTCCTTAGCTCAGAATGTTATATAAGCCTCAATTACCTGGCTGCCCTTTGGGTCTCATATTTTTATGGGGCTCCTGTACATACATACAAAATTTGTTTGGTTTTCTCCTGTTAATCTGTCCTATATCAACTTAATTATTAGATCAGCCAAAGAACCTAGAAGGGAAATTTTTTCTGCTCTTACACACTACTTTATTCCTTCTCATTGTTGAGTAATAGTCTACTGTTGGTTATATCACGTTTTGTTTATGCTGAATGCATCAGTTGATGGGCATTAGGGTTGTCACCATTTTGTAACCATTATGAACAGTGTTGTTAGGAACATTTTTTTTTTAATGAATATATGTTTTCAGTTTTCTTGGGTATATACCTAGGAATGAAATTGTGGGATCATATGAAAACTCAGTGATTAACAGTTTGAGAAACTGCCAGTTTTCCAAAGTGGCTTCATTATCTATCTTACACTTACGTGGTATCTAATTGTAATTTGAATTTACACTTCCCAAATAACTACTTATGTTTAACATTTTTTCAAGTGCTTACTGGCTACTTGTATATCTTCTTTGGAGAAACATCACTTCAAATCCTTTGTCATCAAAATTTTGAGGTAGATTATTCTGTACACAGATGTAGTATTTTAACATTTTGAGATAATAAAAGTACTCACATTTTGTTTTCTCTTCATCTCTGCCTCTTGTAAGAAGGACAAGTCCAACTATTAAGTTATTGAAGTGCAGTCCTTTGGATGTTCCACCAAAAGAACAATAAATCACCTAGGAGAAAATGAATGATACAGTCAACTATAGACATTTCAGTTGTCGTGGAATGTGAGGCTGATATCACCTTTAACAAATCTTATCTCCATCTCCAAACAAGGTCCTGGAAAATTTTAGTGCAATGATGTTGTTTCTCCCTCTTCTTCCTCCCTTACACCTTGTTATGGCACTCAGCCAAGAATATACTGTACTTATCCTAAAGTACATATATCACTGGCTCACACACTGAATTTTCTTTCTCTTGGGAGTCCTCATCAAGGTCCAAAAAGATAAGTTCCTCCCCTTCAATAGTCCCAATAATGTGATAAGGATTTCATGCAATTAGACAACTTCCTTCAACCTCTGTTAAACATATACACAAAATTTTGATTTGAAAGATCAACATTCTCTAAGTGAATGTTCAGAAATACAGTGGCAATTATATTGCAATATATAAATGTACCTAATTAACATGTTGTATACCTTAAATTTACACAATGTTATATGTCAAATATATTCAAATTTTAAGTAAAAAAAAACAAGAAAATACAGAAAGACATTTTTATACTCTTAGAATTGAGTATTATGGTAATCAGAAATAAAGAAGAAAAGCTATTCATAAGAAAGGGACAGTAACAGCAATCACATAAATTCATTTATTCAACAATTCTGTGTTGAGTGCCTAGTGTGATAGTGTGATACAACAAACATATATTTGGTCTTCCTCCAGGTTCCTGACACAAGAGCTTCTAAAATCTTTGGAATTCCCAGAGTGATACAGGTGAAAGGAGCATCTTTTGTTATTGATAATACCCCTTTAAACCATACCTGAATTTATGCTAATAAGGTGACTCTTGGTGAGTCCTTACAAAGCTTCAGAATGGGAGCTGGTAGTCAGAGGAACTAAAGATGTGATTAGAGGGTTAGAACTTTCAGCCCCACTTCCCAAAGTCAGGGAAAGGGAGAGGAGCTGAAGATTGAGCTAATCACCAATGGCAAGTGACTTAATCATTCATGCCTATGTAATGGAACTTCTATAAGAACCCCTAAACTACGGGTTTGTTGGTGAACACATCAAGGTGCAAGAAGGTTGGAACATCCAGAAAGGACAAGTAATACTGTGCACCATCACCCTCCCAACTGTCCCCCGCCATCCCATGCATCTTTTTGCATTTGGCTGTTCCTGAGTTATATCCTTTATAATAAACTGGTGATATTAAATAAAGTGCCTTCCTGAGTTCTGTGGGCCATTCTAGCAAATTACTGAATCTCAGAAGGGGGACATGGGAACCCTCGATTTATAGCTGATTGGTCAGAAGTACAGGAGGTCGGGGACCTGCGATTGGCAACTTCTGAAGTGGGGGGGAGACCTGTGGGGTCTGCACTAACTCTGGATAGTTAGTATCAGAACTGAATTGAATTGTAGGACACCCAGTTGGTGTTCAGAGAGTTGGAGAACTGATTGATGTGGGGAAAAAACTCCACACATTTGGCATCGGAAGTGCTGTGTTGTTTAAAAAAGAAAAAAGAAAAAAACCCGACCTAGTATCTGCCATGCAGAATTTGTCATTGAAATACACGATTAAAGATAATTCAAGGAATAAAACTTAAATGGTCAACATATGAAAATACATATTCATTAAATTATATTTATAAATATATTTAATAATACTCTGACAGATGATGCCAAAAACTGTGTGTTTAGTGCCACTGAGAGCAAAAACTAGCATAGGGAGATGGCCCCAAATCAGAATATATAAAACATAAAAAGAACATAAGAAGTATACTTCATAGAATAACTATTTTTAGTTAGCCCCTGAATAACCAGAGGAAGGTAACAGAAAACCCCCTCTATCTCTGATTTTTAAAGCTCCAGACCTTTAAAAATCCCCTACCATTGGGGGAAAGGCAGAATCACTGAGAAAGTCTTGCCCTCCAAGATCCAGAGACATAATGACCCCCTAGAACTGAGACAGAAATAGGACAACAGAGAATGTCCCCCCCGCCCCGGTACCCCTCACCCACCTCTGCCACTGTGCTAGCAAACACTGAGGAATAAATAACAGCAGTCTACTGCCGAAGGAGAGGGAAGAGTATGGAGAGAGATCTTCTCTGTGGTACAGTAACAAAGAGAAAATAAAATCAAAAGTTAAAGATAGAGCAGACATAAGAAATGTCCTCTGGCAAACAGGCCTCTACCCTAAAAAAGGTAACCTTAGTCTGGAATTTGAAGCCTGTAGTGCACTGTGAGTAGCCATAGCAACACAAAAAACCAGCTCAACTACAGACTAAACTGACAACTACTTGTGCTAAAGACCTAGCCAGGCATAAATACTATTTAGCTCAGTCTCTACTGTCCTATATAAAACATCTATCTTTCCACCACAAATTATAAGTCACACAAGGAAGCAGAGAAAAACACCCAAAACCTCACATATTGACAAAGGAAAAACATGTGAATAGAGTTCAATAAAGCTTTGGAATGGCTCAATAGTAAACTCAACAGACTCAAGTTAGAGATTATCCAAATGAAACAGAGGGGGAAAAAATGTGGGGATGGGAGGGAACAAAACAGAAAATCCAAGAGCTGTGAGAAAATATCAAATGATTTAACATACATGTAATTGAAATCCAAGAAGTAAAAGAGAATGGGTCAGAAGAAATATCTGAAGAGATAAAGGCTGAGGATCTTCCAAAACTAATAAAGACACAAAACCACAGATGTAAGTTGTTCAGAGAACAGGTAGGGTAAATCATACTTTTAATCTCCCAAAGCCAACTAGACAAACCATACCCAAACTATTCAAATCAAAAGATAAAAAGAAAATCTTTAAGGCTGCCAGAGGAAAAAAGACGCATTACATTGAGAGAAACATTTCTCATCAAAAACTACATAAGCCAGAAAACAGTGCAATGACATGTTTAAAGCACTAAACGAAAAAAAAAACAAACTGAGAATCCTATACCCAATGAAAATATCTTTGAAAAAGAAAGAAAAACAGACTTTTCCAGGAAAATGAAAACAGAGAAGTCATGGGACTTCCCTGGTGGTCCAGTGGCTAAGACTCTATGCTCCTAATGCAGGGGGCCCGGGTTCCATCCCTGGTCAGGGAACTAGATCCCACATGCTGCAACTAAGAGTTTGCATGCCGCAGCTAAAAGATCCTGCATGCCACAACTGAAGATCCCTCACACTGCAACAAAGATCCCACATGCCGCAACTAAGACCCAGTGCAGCCAAATAAGTAAATAAATAAATATTTTAAAACAAACAAACAAAAACCAGAGAAGTCATTACCAACGAACATGTACTACATAAAAGGGCAAAAGAAAGTAGTACCTCAGGCTGAAGGAAATATGATATCAAACAGATAAATGTATCTACACAAAGAAATAAGAGTAGGAAACAGCATAAATGAAGGTAAATATAAAATTTACTTGTTTCCTAATTTTTAATTGCTCTAAAAGACAACTGGCTGGCTAATGGAATAATAGTAAAATTTTACTTTGCTTATAGCATATGTAAAACACATGACAACAGCACAAAAGATGGGACAGAGAAATTGGAAGTATACTGTTATATACTAAGATATTATACCATGTATCTCAGTCTGTATATTGCCAGTCAGCAAGAAATTAGTTAATCATAGCACTATAGTGTTTAACCCAACATCAACTCCATTGATATTATTATTTATTTATTATTATAAAACAATAGCTAACACACTTAAATGGTTATTACATGGCATATAACTATTGTTGTAAGTGCTTTACCAGTATTAAGCCTCAAGATGATTCCATGAGGAAGACATTACAGGTGTCCCCATTTTATGGCTGAGGAAAACTAGAGCCCAAGGAGATCTAAGTAACTTGTCCAAAGTCATACATCAATGAAGCTGCAAACCTAGATTCCTGAAACTGAACTCTTAACCACTTCACAGTTCTATAGTACAATTATATACATTCTCTAGTATTACATGAAATGAAAGACATCACCAGCAAGATGTATACCATTTGGTGAAATATATTGAAGATTAAGAAATTTCAAACTATCACAAACCCAATCTACAGACACTATGTTTTGGGCATCCCTTTCTCCCCACTTTAACTTGATAATGTGGTCTTTTCACTTTTGATCACTGACTTTAGTACAAAGAGAGCAAAGTAGTAACAGTAAACTTGAGAAAGAAATTTTGGGTAAGGTATGATTTTCAATTTTGCAAGTATTTGTAAAATGTAGAAGATTTTGTTTTGAATTCACCTGGTTGGAATGCTGGAATATACTGGTCCCTCACTCCCAAAATATAACAAACGGCAATAACTTTCCAAAACCACCAAGTTCAAAAGTTCATTTAACAGATGATGAAAGGAGGCCCGGGAAAATCACCACATCGCCTGAAATCTAAGATGTATGCATTTTCCACCTTTTATTAATGTGTCAGAAATCATGCATCTAACATCAAATGTGTAATGTCTTTTTTCACCCTCAAAAAGTTATTTTTAAATCAACAGTCACCTTATAACTGACAATGATTTAACATTAATGAAATATTAAGTGCCATGCTTATTACTATTCACACTGTTTTTAGGATTGAAGAGAGGCATTGTGCACAGGATAGGCAAGGATATTCTGATGCTACTTTTTAAAAGGCACATAAGTGTTAACTTATTACTATAATTTGTTATAAGATCTTTATTTTAAAATCCCTCTAATAATCTTCTTTAGCTATTAAAAAAAAAGAAGAATAGGGACTTCTCTGGTGGTCCAGTGGTTAAGAATCCGCCTCCAATGCAGGGGACGTGGGTTCAATCCCTGGTCGGGGAACTAAGATCCCACATGCCGTGGGACAACTAAGCCTGTGTGCCACAACTACTGAGCTCACGCACCTCAGCTAGAGCCCGTGTGCCGTAAACTACAGATCCCACATGCCTTGGAGCCTGTGCACCACGACTAGAGAAGAGAAAACCTGCACACCACAACTAGAGAGAAGCCCGCATTGCTACAACAAAGATCCCGAGTGCCGCAACTAAGACCCGACGCAGCCAAAGAAATAAAAAAAAAATAGAATTGATTTTTCTAGAAATGTCTAAACAACAACAAACTCTTTGTGCTTTAAAAAAAAAAAAAAAAAAAAAAAGACCTGCTAGTGCTCACTTCAGTAGTGCATACACTAAAACTGAAATGATACAGAGAAGATAACCATGGCCCTTGTGCTAGGATGACATGCAAATTCGTGAAGGGTTCCATACCATGATATCACTTATATGTGGAATCTAAAATATGACACAGGGAATTCCCTGGCAGTACAGTGGTTAGGACTCTGTGCTTTCACTGCTGAGGGCCCAGGTTCAATCTCCCACAAGCCTCGTGGTGTGGCCAAAAAATAAATTTTAAAAATAAACATGACACAAATGAACTTATTTATGAAACAGAAACATACCCACAGGCATGGAGAACAGACTTGTGGTTGCCAGGAGGGGGGATGAGGTGGAGAAGGGATGGATTGGGATTTGGGGATTAGCAGATGCAAACTATTATACATAGAATTGATAAACAACAAGGTCCTACTGTATAGCACAGGGAACTATATTCAATGTCCTGTAAAAGAATATAAAATAGTGTGTGTGTGTGTGTGTGTGTGTGTGTGTGTGTGTGTGTGTGTGTATTGAATCACGTTGCTGTATACCAGAAACTAACACAACATTGTAAATCAACTCTATTTCCATAAAAAAAATTTTTAAATAAAGTTTAAAAACCTGATATACAGTTTATTCTTAATTTGATATGTAAATATTTTATTGTCTATCTCTACAAGATAACTTTAAAATATAACCATAATATCATTATCACAACTAAAAAAAACCTGTCTTCCCAAAATTCATATGTTGAAACCCAGTGTGAGATGGACTTTTGGGAGGTGATTAGGTCACAAGGGCAGAGCCCTCATGAATGGGATCAGTGCTTTTATAAAAGAGGCCTAAGAAGCTCCTTTGCCCCTTCTGCCATGGGTGGACACAGCAAAAAGATGGCCATCTATGACCAGGAAGTGGGCCCTCACCAGACACTGAATCTGCGGGCACCTTAATCTTGGACTTCTCAGCCTCCAGAACTGTGGGAAATAAAATTCCGTTTATAAGCCATCCAGAATATGGTATTCTGTTACAGCAGCCTAAGTGGACTAAGACAAACACTAACAAAAATTCCTTAGTATCATCAAGTATCTAGTCAGTATTCAAATTTCCCCAACTGCCTTATTTTTTTTTTCAACTTGTTTGCTCAACTTGGGATCTAAAATATATAATTGGTTGCTAGTCTCTTAACTCTCTTGAGCTGTAGGTTTTCTTTCTCTCTCCCTCTTCTTCTCACGCCCTGTCTTTTTCATCACAATTTATTTGCTGAAGAAAGCAAGATGTTTGTCCTGTAGAGTTTTCCAAAGTCTGCATTTTGATTATTGTATTGTCTATCCTCTGTATTTCCTGTAAATTGGGAGTTAGATCCAAAAAATTGATCACGTTTAAATTATATTTTTTGGCAAGAACCATCTCCCAGTTGGTGCTACTGTATCTCCATCAGGAGGCACATAATGACTGCTTATCTCTCTTTTTGTGATATTAATAGCCATTAATGATCACTGCCTAGATTCACAAATTCATTAAAGGTTAAAAAAGGCTAGTAATTCTTTTGTTTATTGGCTGAAATATTTCGATAAAGAGAAAATTCTCCTAATCTACTATTTGGTTACCCCGAGATGCATGCACTTTGTATAGAAGAGCCAGAATAAATGTTTGATTCTTTTCCTTCATTAATCAGTTTTTAAAATATGAGTTGGTTTCCCAGCATCTTTCAAAGGTATCTGTGCAGAAAAAAAGAAAATATAGAAGACCTAAGACTGCTATCCTTAGGTCTGCTAGCAAGTTTGGCCCTTGACTGATATCTGTGAACTTGGATTTCAGGAAGATTTCCACCATTCCCTAAATGTTAAATGTGGTTAACTACCTAAACTGTTTATAAAAACAATGTGGCAGGGCTTCCCTGGTGGTGCAGTGGTTAAGAATCCACCTGCCAATGCAGGAGACACGGGTTTGAGCCCTGGTCCCAGAAGATCCCACATGCCACAGAGCAACTAAGCTCGTGTGCCACAACTACTGAGCCTGCACTCTAGAGTCTGCGAGCCACAACTACTGAGCCCGCGTGCTGCAACTACTGAAGCCTGTGCGACCTAGAGCCCACGCTCTGCAATGAGAAGCCACCGCAATGAGAAGGACACGCACCACAACGAAGAGTAGCCCAGAAGATCCCACATGCCACAGAGCAACTAAGCTCGTGTGCCACAACTACTGAGCCTGCACTCTAGAGTCTGCGAGCCACAACTACTGAGCCCGCGTGCTGCAACTACTGAAGCCTGTGCGACCTAGAGCCCACGCTCTGCAATGAGAAGCCACCGCAATGAGAAGGACACGCACCACAACGAAGAGTAGCCCCCGTTCGCCACAACTAGAGAAAGCCCGCGCGCAGCAACGAAGACCCAATGCAGCCAAAAATAATTAAATAAAATAAATAAATTTATTTAAAAAACAAAAACAAAAAACAATGTGGCTTATACTCAACACCTGCTTTCTTTTGGAAGTTTGGAATTTTGGTATGTGATAGGTAGAAAGTACCCAGGTGACCAGCTCCAATAAAAGCCTTGAGCACTGAGTCTCTCTAAAGAGCTTCTCTAGTGGACAACATTTCACACCTGCTGTCACAACTTATTGCCAGAGAAACTGAGTACATCCTGTGCGACTCTACTGGAAGAGGACTCTTAGAAGCTTGCACCTGGTCTCCTCCAGACTTTGCCCCATATTCCTTTCCTCTGCTGATTTTGCTTTGTATCCTTTTGCTATAATAAATCACAATAGTGAGTGTGACTATATGCTCAGTCCTGGGATCCCTTCCTGTTAATCATGAATCTGGGGGTGGTCTTGGAAACCTGTGTCCAAAAGGAGTATTTTTATTTTTTTATTTTGGCTGTGTTGGGTCTTCATTGCTGCGCACACGGGCTTTCTCTAGTTGTGGCTAGTGGGGGCTACTCTTCGTTGTGGTGCACGGGCTTCTCATTGCGGTGGCTTCTCTTGCTGAGGAGCAGGGGCTCTAGGTGTGCAGGCTTCAGTAGTTGTGGCTCACTGGCTCTAGAGCACAAGCTCCGTAGTTGTAGCGCACGGGCTTAGTTGCTCCGTGGCATGCGGGACCTTCCTAGACCAAGGATTGAACCCGTGTCCCCTGCATTGGCAGGTGGATTCTTAACCACTGCGCCACCAGGGAAGTCCCAAAAGGGGTATTTTAAAAAATATATTTGATATGTTTCAATCTTCTTACAATTATCCTTAGTGATGATCAATTTCCCCATTTTTGCCCATCCCTTTGTAGAGGGAGACTCTTCGAATTGGCTCCTGAATCCCTTCTATATGACTCTAAGGAGTGTCTTACACCTTCCTTACTTGCTGGTATGACAAGATGTTCTAAGCTCATTTTATAAATTCCCTGACCCAGACCTAGAATCAGACATTTTTCCAAACAGCCTTGTTCTTTTAAATGGGAAGCTGTATTTAGAGATCACAATCAGGATACTAGTAGTGCTTATTGCCTGGGTATTAGTGACTGTTTCTCAAACTTTTCAGTGGACAGATCTAGGAAAGTAAAACACATCATGAATTTATACTAATACTCCCATATACATGCAATCTTTTCCATTTCATCTCCAACTAATCATTACATTTTGATATCGACTGAATGTTTCAATATTAATAATGTTTCTATGTTCCTTTCTAGAGGACGTCACTGAACTAAGGTAACATGGAAGTAGGATAACGAGAAGATAATTCTAAGCGGTAACTTCAAAAGGGAATCTGAGAGCATAAAGCATGAGAATACTGGGCCTAGATATTTGTAGAAAAGACTTCTGATGCTCTCACAAGGGTAGTTCTCCTTTCTTTGGGGACATAAGGCATGGAGACATTTCCTCATGCTTCTTGCAGCTGAATAGGGCTGTATGACTACTTCTGGCCAAAAGGTTATGGATAGAAATGACAGACACCACTTCTGAGCCATGCACCTAATTGCACAAGACCTCTCCCTAGCATGACTTCCATTACTGCACTACTGATTTATAGATGCTCTTTCTGGTATGTAAGTGCCAAAGATTTGACACTGCCAAACAAAAACACTAATTCAAAAAGATACATGTACCCCAATGTTCATAGCATTATTTACAATAGCCAAGATATGGAAGCAACCTAAGTATCCATTAACAGATGAATGCATAAAGAAGACGTGGGGTGTGTGTGTGTACACATACATATACACAACGGAATACTACTCAGTCATAAAAAAGAATGAAATTTTGCCATCTGCAACAACATGGATGGACTTGGAGGGTATTATGCTAAGTGAAATAAGTCAGAGAAAGACAAATACGGTACGATATCATGTGTGGAATCTAAAACAAACAAAAAAACAAATACGTAGTGCATACAACAGAAAAGAAACAGACTCACAGATATAGAGAACAAACTAGTGGTTACCAGCAGGGAGGAGGAAGAGGGGAGGGGCAAGACAGGGGTAAAGGATTAAGAGATGAAAACTACTATGTATAAAATAAATAAGCTACAAGGATATATTGTACAATACAGGGAATACAGCCAATATTTTATAATGACTATAAATGGAATAAAATCTTTAAAAATTGTGAATCACTATTTCATACACCTGAATCTTATATATATATGTACATCAACTATACCACACACACAAAAAATTCATTAAAAGAAAAAGATCCATTAAAATGTGCACCATTGTCTTATGAATGAGTAACAAATTGAAAATAAACATTTTGGCTTCGGTGCAGGAAAAAAAGAAAAAAGGGGGGAAAATTGACACTGCCTGTAAAGCTGAACCAACAAAAAGAGCTGTCATGGAGAGTCATCCAATTCCATCAACAGGATTTTTATGACTGAAAAATAACCTTATATTATTTGGAGTGATGAAAAACTTTGGAAATAGATAGTGGTGATGACTGGACACAACATAACATGGTGAATGAAATTATTGCCACTGAAACGTGTACTTAAAAATAGTTAAAATGGTAAATTTTATGTTATAAATATTTTACCACAATTAAAACATACTAAAAATAAACAAACATGGGAGAACTTCTACTAACTTAGAACCTGTTTATCACTATCAACTAATAATAAACACCTGATTATACATGATTGTTCAGCACAAATGTTCTCCTTGTTTGTTTAGAAAAGATTTTTTAAATAGACAATTAGTGCCTTAACCTATTAAGTTACTGTTAGAAAGCAGCTTTGAATTTTGTTTCCCACTTTAAAAAACCTGTCTTGTTCCAACCCAAAAGCTTAAAACACCAATTTTTGGAAACACCACTTTTCTGAAACATCAATTTTAGGAAAACAATTATGATTTCTGTGGGGAAATGAACATTGTGGGGAGAAAGGTACAGAGGATTTCATCTGTATAGAAAATGCTTTTATTCTGCTTTATTTCTTTACATTTTTGGTAGATCTTAAATACTGCAATAAATCCTTTAGCGCCTCATACATTACAGACAGCAAATATTTTTTGAATTATTGAGTGCACTTAAGAAAATAGACATTTCAGGGACCTCCCTGGTGGTCCAGTGGTTAAGAATCTGCCTTCCAATGCAGGGGGCGCACTCTAGAGCCCGTACGCCACAACTAGAGAGCCCACATGCTGCAATTACTGAGCCAGCGTGCTCTGGAGCCTGTGCCACAACTAGAGAGAAGCCCATGCTCTGCAACAAAGAGCCCAAGCACCACAATGAAAGACCGCATGTGCCACAACTAAGACCCGATGCAGCCTAATTAATTAATTAATTAAAATAATAAAAAAGAAAATAGACATTTCACTCCACCATCCAGGTTTGTTGGCAGCTAGAGTTCCATTCTGACCAACCTACCAGCAATCTTCCCCACTGCATCTTTTCACTTTCCATTAAAATGCTATCAACCGTAAGAAATTAGGAGTAGATTCATGGGACACATTAATGATTAAAATACACAGGATCCTAGACAATTTTGAAGTTCCTGAACTCCATTTCATTCTTCTGAATGTGAGCCCATTTCAATGTTAAAACCAGACACAGTAGTAGTCTAAGATTCCTATTTTCTTGTATTCCTTATAACCAACCATTTATTTAAGGAAACTTAAGTGATTCTCTGCTCCTTAGGATCAAAAGAACTAATAACATATACCCTTCTGTTAATGTTATCTTAAAGGAAAGATGAAGAGAATAAATTATACAAAGTACAGTCATTTGAGAGTTTTAAAAGATGGGCAATTTTTTCATTCTGTATGTTTTGCTTATTATCTGTCTCTCCTGAAAAAAATGTAAGCCACATGAGGGACAGGGATTTTATCTGATTGTTTACTGCTTTTCAGCACTCACTATTCCTTTTTATATAAATGATATTAGAAAAATACATTTTTAAAGATAATTATAATAGATAAGTCATTTGTTTACTCCTTAAGTAGGGCATTTTAGATCAAATTTATACAGATATCGCTTGTTTTTACTTAAATGATTTTGAAACATATAGAAATCTTAGCAAAATTAATTTTAGACTTGGATTCATCTTATGCTTCAGATTCTCCTACAATGATGTGATGAATGTTTAGTTTTGGAAAAATAAACAGTCTATAGGAACTGGCAAAAGGTCAACTTGACATACCTTTTGTTTTACCATAATATAGTAAGTAACTATTTTCAAGTGAATGAAACAATCCTTTAATCATTGAATATATCAATTCTCACATTTTTCTACTACTATTTTCAAAAAGGACTCAATTCAAATCTCTAGAAAAGTAAATTTTTATGGGCATTTCCTGGCGGTCCAGTGGTTAGGACTCCAAGCTTCCACTGCAGGGGGCCCGGGTTTGATGGGGAACTAAGACCCTGGTAGGGAACTAAGATCCTGCAAGCAGCACGTTGTGGCCAAAAATGAAAATAAAATAAAATAAATGTTGAAAAGTGAATTTTTAAAAAATATACCTTTCCCTTTAAGAGATCACATAAGAAGTAGACCAATTTCCTCATATGCCTAACTATAAAGCTAGCCTAGAAGTTACAAAAAGTTAATTAGCTTCCATGTTACAACAAAGATCATGTTCCAGAAATTTAAAATGGTAAAAGTGATCAAATTAACTAATAAGAATTAAGATAAACATGCTGACTTTATTTAGGAAAGTATTTGACAAGGTCTCATAATAACACATTTTAGATAATATAGTAAATTGTGGACTGAATAATTATAGTTAGGGTCATGCAAATCTGATTGAAAATTATAAACACAAAGAGTGTTGATTAAAAATTCTATACCTTCTTTGGAAAAAAAGGCTATAAAGAAGTGCCAACCTGGGCTTTATATTTTATCATAACTATTAAACACTTTTTACCAGTGATTTGGATTATGACATAGAAGCCATGTGTGTTAACTGTATAAATGACAAAGATGGAAGGAATGGCTAATAAAATAGGTAGCAGAATATAGAATCAAATTCATCTTAGGCAGGGACACTAGGCTAAATGCAACAAGATTAAATGTAATATATTCAGAATTTTTTTAAAACTCAGTATTATACATAGGATAGAAGAACATGATCAAGCTTGGAAAATTTTAGCTAACAAAGCTATGACCTTTCTCCTTAAGCTAAAACAATTTTATGCTGCATGGTAGTGATTAAAGACTTAAATATTCTCCTACTGTTCACTAATCTAATTCCATCTAGAGAGCAGCATGGGATTAACCAGTATGCATATTAACTCTGGTTAAGGAGCAGCAGGGGAAAAGGACTTGTTCATGTGCCTAGAAGGCAAGGTTCCCATTTCCCAATTCAAATAGCTTAATTCCATCGCTGAGGGGTAGCAGATTTCCAATGGGAGTTCTAGTAGTGACAGCAAAAACTTTGGGACCATGATACCGTGCCAAAATCCCCAGTGGCTTCTAGCTCCACCCTTATCTCTAAAACCAGAAATGAGGCTGGGACTAGGTCAGGTGAATATATAGAACGGTTTCAATGCTCCCAAATTTAAAGGAAGTAGAATGAAAAACAAAAATTTCACTGAATTCATGACATCTTATATTTTCAAGGTGATTTGCCACATCGATTTACAACATCCAACACTTAGCAAGACACAAAAACTTCAACAATGTAAAAGAAATGTTACAGAGAAGGATGTTTGAGATAAAACTGACCACTTTTAAAAGTTATTAGTTACAATGGGATATTATTCAGCCATAAAAAGAAATGAAGCTGTAACACATAATACAACATGGATGAATCTTGAAAACATTATGCAAAGGAAATAAGCCACACACAAAAAGACAAATATTGTATGATTTCACATATATGAAATATTTAGAATAGGCAAATTCATAGAGACAGAAAGTGGCTGAAGGTGGGAGGGGTAGGTGGTGTTATTACCACTTAATAAGCACAGAATTTCTGTTTGGGGTGATGAAGACATTTTAGATAAAGATAGTAGTGATAGTTCCATAACACTGTGAATGTAATTAATGCCACTTAAATGTATACTTGAAAATAGTTAAAACAGCAAATTTTGTTATATATATTTTAACACAAACACTATTTGCTCTCTCTCAGCTCAGCAGGCTCCAGCAAAGAAAGTGACTTATTTGAGGCCTGACCTACCTCACTCATCCAGTCCAAATCTATGATGTCATGGAATTACCTAGAAAATTCAAAGATTGACTAGCAAAATCAAACAAAACCCTAACCCAAAAGCAGCCCTTAAAATAACTCACAAGCAGTTTAGTTATTAAGAAACATGGAAATCATTCCCCACTCACAAACTATACCTTGTGGAAAGAACTGTTTGAATACAGAATGCATTTTCTCTCATAATCAATGATCAGATTTCCCTGGCTAACCCCATGAATTCTACCTAAATTATAATGTGGTTAAAATACTGAGTAATTAACAACAATAATTAAAAGAAGACTTTAAAAGTATACAACTGTGAATGTATTCATCTGTATTATGAACTAAATAAGCTTAGGGGCTAGTACAGGAATGCAGTAATTATTTACAAATATTATTTCCAGGGAAACGTGTACACTATGTGGTAAAAAGGAAATAAAAAGACAATATGAATGTCTCAGTCTATCTCTCCTCTCTTTCCTGGTCCCACGCAGTCCCCACTGCTGAGATTATTAAGCAGACAAAAGTAAACTAAAGAAAGAATGAGTAACTGGAGTAGGGGCAGTGCACATTACCAAGTCCCTACATGCCAGAAATGTCCTTGATAATACATCTACCCAAAATCACATTCCCAGAACAGAGACCACCATTCCTCTAAAGAGGGATCGATCAAGCAGGGTAATAACATGACTGGCTATCCTTTGTTCGTGCCTTATTCTCCTGAATCCAGTTCAAGTCAAGAAGTAATCAGCATGAAACTATTATCTATATGCATAACTGAATCACTTTGCTGCACACGAGAAACTAACACAACATAGTAAAGCAACTATACATCAATAAAATAAATTTTGAAAAAAAGAAGTAATGAGTATAGAGCACTCTTTCTGCACATATATACATTGGCTACGGTAATAATAAACCTGGAGGGAAGTCAACAGTGAAACTAAGAGAATACCAGCAAGGTGCTGTCATATGCCGATGGTGCCTTGTAGCTACATTTAAGATTATGTTGGTTCTGGGGACTTCCCTGGTGCTCCAATGGTTGAGAGTCTGCCTTCCAATGCATGGAAAGCGGTTCGATCCCTGGCCAGGGAACTAGGATCCCACATGCCACAGAGCTGCTAGGCCCGCACGCCACAACTACTGAGCCCGTGCACCTCAAATGGAGAGCCTGTGTGCCCCAAACTACAGAGCCCGCGTGCCACATCTACTAGCCCACGTGCTCTGGAGCCCACGTGCCCAAACTAGAGAGAAGCCCACATGCCGCAACGAAAGATCCCACGTGCTGCAACGAAGATCCCGAGTGCCGCAACTAAGACTTGACACAGCCAAAAAAATAAATAAATAAAATAATAAAATAAAATGTAACATGTTTAAGAAAAAAAGAGTATGTGGGCTATAAAATGCCATTTTAAAGAATGGAGATCTTTGTGCCAAGATACTCTTATCTTCCTATTTCTCTCAGTAACCAAAAATACACAGTTAACAAATAAATAGCATTCTGGGATATCTTATCAGGCAAATTTGAGAAACACCACACAAACCCAAACACACATTCATTCTAGGCAACAAAGACAAAAAAGTAGGACTACATCGAGCTACAAAGATTCTGCACAGCAAAGGAAATCAACAACAAAATGAAAAGGCAACCTATACAATGGGAAAAAAATATTTGGAGATTATATATAAGGGGTTAATATCCAAAATATATAAAGAACTCATACAACTCAATAGCAAAGAAAAAAAATCAAACAACCTGGTTTTTAAAAGGACAGAGGGGGCTTCCCTGGTGGCGCGGTGGTTGTGAGTCCGCCTGCCGATGCAGGGGACACGGGTTCGTGCCCCTGTCCGGGAGGATCCCACA
>NC_041227.1:100875799-100878788 GCF_002837175.3 Physeter macrocephalus | reverse complement strand
GCCACAGCAGTGAGAGGCCCGCGTACCGCAAAAAAAAAAAAAAAAGGACAGAGGAACTGAATATAGACATTTTCCCAAAGACATACAAATGATCAACAGGTACATGAAAAGGTGCTCAACATCACTAATCATCAGGAAAATCAAAATCAAAATCACAAGGAGGTATTACCTCACACTTGTTAGAATGGCTATCATCAAAAAGACAAGAGACACTGTTGTATGGCATATATGAAAGTTGTTAAGAGAGTAAATCCAAAGAGTTATTATCACAAGAAAATTTTTTTTTCTTTTTTATATCTATATACAATGACAGATGTTAATGAAACTTACTGTGGTAACATTTCAAGAAATATGTAAATCAAATCATTATGCTGTACATCTTAAACTTCAATGCTCTATGTCAACTTATATCTCAATAAAATTGGAAGAAAAAAATAAACTGTTGGTGAGGATAAGGAGAAAAGGGAACACTGATGCGCTGTTGGTAGGAATGCACATTGGTGCAGCCATTATGGAAAACAGCATGGACGGTCCCCAAAAAATTAAAAATAGAATTACCATATGATCCAGCAACTCCACTTCTGGGAATATATCCAAAGGAAATGAAAACAGGATGTCGAAGACAAACATATACTCCCATTTTCAATGCAACATATATTATTCACAATAGCCAAGATATGGAAACAACTTAAGTATTCATCAACGGGTGAATGAATAAAGATGTGGTATACATATACAATGGAGTATTATTTAGCCATGAGAAAAAAGAAAATCCTGCCATTGGCAACAACATGGATAAACCTTGAGGGCATTATGCTATAAGAAATAAGCCGGAAAGAGAAATAAAAATTCTGCATGGTATCACTTATATGTGGAATCTCTTTAAAAAAAAAAAAAAAAAAAAAAAGTTCAAACTCTTAGAAACTGAGTAGAAAAGTAACTGCCAAGGCCTGGGGGAAACAGGGACAGGTTGGTAAAAAGGCACAAACTTCTCAGCTGTAAGATGAATAAGGAGATCTGAGGATCTAATGCACAACACGGTGACTATAGTTGATAACACTTTATTATATGCCACTAATTAAATTTTGTTAAGAGAACTTAAATGTTCTTACCAAAAAAAAAAAAAGCCCAAGAGTTACATTCTGTAAACTCCAGGATAACAAAGTGTTTTAGGAATCTAAAGAAACTGCTGTGATGGCAATTTTAAAAAATAGAGTAAATATCCCAATTCATACCTTTAAGATACATCTTTAATAGGATACATCAAAAACTGGTAAGAGGGAATTCCCTGGAGGTCCAGTGGTTAGGACTCTGTGCTCCCACTGCCAGCAGCCTGGGTTTGGTCCCTGGTTGGGGAGCTAAGATCTCACAAGTCAAGCGGCACAGCCAGAAGAAAAAAAAAAAAAAAAAAAAAATCTAAAAAAGAAGAAAAATGGTAAGAAAGGTCCTTCCTTCTGGGAGGGAAATTAGATGTCTAGTGGACTGGGTGGAAAGGAGGTTTTTTCACGGTCTGTTCTTTTTAAAATTTTGAACCATGAGAATGTATCATTTGTTAAAAAGTACAGAAAGAGAATAAGACAGAAAAAAAGACATGTATTTCCTAATTGTCCTCACAAGCCATATCATACTGACAGAGATCTAAATCAGGTATAAAAATGAAGCCATAGTCACCAGACAAGACAGATTTTCAGTAGACCAAATAAGACAGTGTTGTGCATCTTATATAAAAGTAAAAGAATCAACATGACAAATAAATGTATGAGCTTGCAACTGCACCTGAGTTTTCAGTGAAACATAATTGTTAACAACTTTGGAACCAAAAAGACCTGGGGTCAAATCCTAGTTCTTCTAATTAGGAGCTGTATGGTCTTGAATAAATTATAAAACTTCAATTTGCTAGTCTAGAAAATGGGATTAATAATAATAGCACCTCGATGGTGCTATTAATAATAGCAACATTCACATGGTGTGGTGAAAATTAAATGAGATAATTTACATAAAATATTTACCGTAAGCCAGGTGCATGGTAAATAACTCCATAAATTTTAGTTATTATCATCATCCAGGGGAGGCAACACAGAACAGTAGCTAATAAGGATTTGGATACCTGGACTTGAATCCTGGATCTGCTCATTAGCTTTAATACTTGAGCAAGTAACCAAACATCCTTAAGATTCAGTATCTTTTTCTCATTCATAAAATGGTAGGAACAGGGAGGCTTCCCTGGTGGCGCAGTGGTTAAGAATCCTCCTGCCACGAATTCTATCAAACATTTAGAGAACAGCTAACACCTATCCTTCTCAAACTCTTCCAAAATATAGCAGAGGGAGGAACACTCCCAAACTCATTCTACGAGGCCACTGTCACCCTGTTACCAAAACCAGACAAAGATGTCACAAAGAAAGAAAACTACAGGCCAATATCACTGATGAACATAGATGCAAAAATCCTCAACAAAATACTAGCAAACAGAATCCAACAGCACAATAAAAGGATCCTACACCATGATCAAGTGGGGTTTATTCCAGGAATGCAAGAATTCTTCACTATACACAAATGAATCAATGTGATACACCATATTAACAAACTGAAGGAGAAAAACCATATGATCATCTCAATAGATGCAGAGAAAGCGAAAAACCATACGATCATCTCAATAGATGCAGAAAAAGCTTTTGACAAAATTCAACACCCATTTATAAGAACTCTCTAGAAAGTAGGCATAGAGGGAAACTACCTCAACATAATAAAGGCCATAGGGCTTCCCTGGTGGCGCAGTGGTTGAGAGTCCGCCTGCCGATGAAGGGGACACGGGTTCGTGCCCTGGTCTGGGAAGATCCCACGTGCCGCGGAGTGGCTGGGCCCGTGAGCCATGGCCGCTGAGCCTGCGTGTCCGGAGCCTGTGCTCCGCAATGGGAGAGGCCACAACAGTGAGAGGCCCGCGTACCGCAAAAAAAAAAAAAATAAATAAATAAATATATACATAGAG
>NC_041227.1:100822435-100874520 GCF_002837175.3 Physeter macrocephalus | reverse complement strand
CTAACACACTATTGTAAAACAGTTATACTCCAATAAAGATGTTAAAAAAATAAATAAATAAAATAAATAAAAAAAAAAAACAAAAAAAAAACTAACAACTTTGGCCATTACAGCATGATGCTCTCAAATGACCTAACAGAGAAACAGACTAATAATAAGTTCAGGTAGTATCTCTTTGGAGTTCAAGGATATGAAATAAACATGCTATTATCCTTCAAATAAATAGGCTGGTGAGGGGTTAATGTGGTTCCCAGGGGTTACTGAAAAAATATTCCCAACCCTAATGAGGAAAAAAAAAAAGACAATGAAAATCAGTATTGGGGACTATTTTTCAGTCCAAAAAACTTCAATACATGGCTTTCAAAATACCAGTAAAATTAAGCTGCTGATCCTTTTTCAGGGCTCTCTTGGACAAACAAAAGGATCCTCAAACATTCTTGAATGAGGGACTCCAATTCTCAGGAACTAAAGGGTGTCATGAGAAGTGCCCCAAACCAAACTCAATCGACTCAATCGGAACCAGAAACCAAAGGAACTTTGGTGGAAGAAGACTGATAAATGGACAATGGCAAACCATATTGCACCTGGGTTCCATTCTGTGACTTCTACCAACAGAAGACCTATAACGCCAGGAAACTCAAAGCTCATCAAACTATCAAGCTTTGGTGACTTTACCAACTATTTAGTATCTTGACTGTGGTGGTAGATACATGCACCCACACAGTTATAAAATTGTACATAATTTTACACACACACACACACACACACAGAGTAAAACTGGGGAAATCAAAATAAGATCAGTGGATAACATCAGTGACAATATCCTGATTGTGATTTTATGCATTTGTAAAATGTTATCTTCAAGGAGAAACTGGCAAAATATAAAAAGGATCTCTGTTTTCTTCCTTATTAACTGCATGTGAATCTGTATTTATCTTAATAAAAATTTCAGTTTAAAAAATTTAGAATGGGGACTTCCCTGGTGGTTCAGTGATTAAGAATCCACCCTCAACACAGGGGACACGGATTTGATCCCTGGTCGGGGAACTAAGATCCCACATGCCGCGGGGCAACTAAGCACGAGCGCTGCAACTATTGAGCCTGTGCACTCTGGAGCCCATGCGCCACAACTAGAGAGAAGCCCACGAGCCACAACTAGAGAAGCCCATGCACTGCAACGAAGGGCATGCATGCCGCAACTAAGACCCAACGCAGCCTAATTAATTAATTAATTAATTTTAAAAAATAAAGTGAGAATCCCAGCAACCTTTAAAAAAAAAATTGAGGATGAACAGATCTTCAGAATATTTGAGTAAATGTACCCCAGAAAGAATTTTTTGGGAAAAATTTGATATTAAATGTATTCTAAATAATATTTTCTCCCTACCACTAGCTGTAACAGGCAGTTCTTCTCCTAAGGGCACATGACCAAGGGAAAAAACTCCACAAAGATCCACACATTTACAACATGAACTTTTTTGAAAACAAAAAATAACATAACACTTCTCAAGTTAAAAAGAAGAAACAAATTGGGACTTCCCTGGTGGTCCAGTGGTTAAGACTCCGCGCTCCCAATGCAGGGGGCACGGGTTCGCTCCCTGGTTAGGGAACTAAGATCCTGCATGCCACACAGCGTAGCCAAAAAAAAAAAGAGGAAGAAACAAATTATTTGTGAAGTCAAATAAGTAATAAAAATTATACCCCACATAATTAATACTACCTATGTGCCAGGCATCAAATGGGGTAAGGGAGACAGTGAAGAAGGAACAATTTAATTGTTTTTTCTTGGCACCAAAAGTTGATGTATACATCTTCTGTTATATGTGCTTAATTTGCTTCCTTACTCATAGTCTTCAACTCATTAAAAGTGTCTTGGTTTTTAAAGAAGACTTATCCTCATAGATTTTTTAAAAGTCCTTTGAGATGGAAAAAGATTTGTTTGATCTAGCAGAATATCATACCTATTTCTTAAATGTAAAAGTTGCAGTAAGGAGGGCTCTTCTGAGAACCACCTTCATAGTCAGTCTCTCACCTAGACAAGAAATGAGCAAACTACAGTAATATACGGTTATTAGTTTGACCTGCCCCTCCAACTAAGAGCCAGGAATGCTCAGAGCACGCTCTTCCAAAACTCATGCCAGTTCCTGCCCTTACCTACAGCCTTTGGTAGCTTATACTGACCTAAACACTGTACCACTCACCTGTTAGGTAAATACTACATAACTCTATGAGAACAGTAAAATCAAGACCCAACGCAACATATAGGGTGTGATAAACACTGTGTCAACAGATGAATTTTATTTTATTAAATCACAAGGGCAACTAGAATACTCACTGCAAAACAAAAGAGGACGGGTTATAAATATCTTCAGGATCATCATTAGAACAATACCACCCACACAATAAATTTTCAGAGAGTAATCACTCTTGAATATCTCAAACTGAGACTTAAACAACCAAGAATACATAATTATATAAACCTATTTCCAGTAGTCAAGACAGATTTCTTCAATTAAATAAATAAAAATATTTTCAGGTGAAGTAATAAACCTGGCATTTTAGAACATGCACATTTACTACCACAATTCCACAGACACATGCCACATGCAGGCTCCAGGGATTACAACCTGGAGATTTGGGGGTCCATTATTCAGCCTACCACACTCTCCAATCAGAGTAGCTACGATCCCAAGAGGGTGAGACAAACTCCCATTGTTTTCGTCATCTCTCTGTTGTCCTCCAGCTTGGCTCTGGACACAGGCACAGTAGTGGAAGTACGTGGCATAGCAGAGTAACTAAGGCACCTGACAGGAGGACTAAAAATGGGAGCAGGGAAAGGGAAGTATTATGGATATTGAGAGGAGGAAGGAGCTCAGGGAAGTTGTTTTTGAACTCCTGGGTTTGTCACATAACTGCATATGCATGGATCTGACCCTAAACAGAATTACAAATTGAGGATAGGTCAATGCCCAGGTTCCAGACTGGCCAATGGGTGGTTGCACATGTGGAACAGATCCAAATAGCACTGCAAAGGCTGTGAAAACTTCACTGACACAACCAAAAGAAGACTGGTTGGAACTTGCAGCCTGAACCCATCAATACCCATGGTCTGATAAAAAACAAATGTACAGTTGTCCCTTGGTGTCCACAGAGAATTAGTTCCAAGCCCTTGGCAGATACCAAAATCTGTGGATGCTCAAGTCCTTTATATAAAATGGAGCAGTATTTGCCTATAACCTACGCAATTCTCTCCTATACTTTAAATCATCTCTAGATTACTTATAATATCTAATACAATGTAAATGTTATGTAAATAGTTGTAAATGCTATATAAATAGTTGCCAGCCTGTGGCAAATTCAAGTTTTGCTTTTTGGAACTTTCTGGAATTTTTTTCCCAAGTTTTTTTCACCCGCAGTTGGTTGAATCCTTGGTTGGGGGAGCCAGGAGATCTGGAAGTCCAACATCTCCATAGGATTTAAAGAGACTCAGCATCTCATAACATAATACTAAAAATGTCTAGAGGGAGTTCCCTGGTGGTCTAGTAGTTAGGATTTGGCGCTTTCACTGCCATGGCGCAGGTTTGATCCCTGGTAGGGGAACTGAGATACTGCAAGCTGCATGTCGTGACCAAAAATTTTTAAAAAATTTTAAATGTCTAGAATAGGGACTTCCCTGGTGTCTCATTGGATAAGAATCTGCCTGTCAACGCAGGAGACAAGGGTTCAAGCCCTGTTCCGGGAAGATCCCACATGCCATGGAGCAGCTAAGCCCATGCGCCACAACTACTGAGCCTGCGCGCTAGAACCTGCAAGTCACAACTACTGAGCTCGTGTGCCACAATTACTGAAGCTCACGCTCCTAGAGCCCATGCTCCACTACAAGAGAAGCCACCACAATGAGAAGCCTGTGCACTGCAACAAAGAGTAACCCCTGCTTGCCGCAACTAGAGAAAGCCCGTGAGCAGCAACGAAGACCCAATTCAGCCAAAAATAAATAAATAAATTTTTAAAAAATGCCTAGAATACAATCCAAAATTACTCAGCATATAAAGAACCAGTAAAGTCTCAATTCAATTAGGAAACTACAATCAACAGGCATCAACAATTACACGAGACAGATATTAGACTTACCAAAGATTTTGGAGCAGCCATGATAAAAATCTCCAAAGAAATGAGAACACTTTTGAATGGGAAGATGGAAAGTCTCAGCATAGAAACCAAATGGAAATTTTAGAACTGAAAAAGTACAACCACCAAAAAAAAAAAAAAATCACTTCCGTAGGTCTACTAATTGGAAATCTGGGAAAACAAGCTCAACTTTTAAGAGTGAAAACTCCTTGTGAAGGCCAACTATACTAGTCATTAACACCTCAGTATTAATTATTTTAATCAGGTGACTTTCTTCATAACTCTAATGAGATTACGAGACAGTGTATTTCAACTTTGTCACAACTTTAGTCACCCCTTTTTGATAAAGGGCCCATAGCTGGCATTCAATGACTACTGAATAAAGTTAATGAACAAAAATAAATAGTATCAAAATATAAGTCCTTATGAGATTAAGAAAAAAAATAAGTAAAATGTGACTACTAGGTACAAAACAGGTCCACTGTTTTATACAAGATGTTTAATATATCTTGAGACTCAACATGCTGTTTCTTTAGAGTGAGATGGGTAGTAGCTCTGCAGAACTAAATCATATTTATTTATGTGTTTAAAATATTGTTCTTAGATGAATTTAGTAAGTATTATACTACAAACCAAGAAAATGTATAAGTGATTTAAAAGCCAATGGCATTTCATCTTGGTTCCCTATATTAGTAAATCTTCACAAAATTTTATTTATACAAAATTAACAGATATATATATTGTTAAAAATGGATTTTAAAAAGTAGAAATTCAGAAAAGGATCAAGATTGGAAAACATCAAAATTAACTGAGTTGGGGTTCAAAAAACAGGAGATAGTCCCTGAGTTCTAGACCTGAACTCTATAGAGCCACCATATACAATATAGATTGATATCTTTTATATCAACATTAAATTTGAAGAATGATTATTACTTTAAATTTTCAAAAATATCTATTGCTGAAATACAAAAACGTCTAATTCTTCAGTGCCCTGAAATGGCTTGAGTCAATTAAGCCAAACACAAACTCCCATATACATGTACACCACAGAATGTATAAACCTTTACTATACACTTCAGATCCACTAACATATTTAATCAAGATATCTGAACAGTTAGATTCTTTACAGATATTCTTCCATAAAAATTAAAAACTTTATTTCAGAATACCACTATTGAGGGAAATGCAAATCAAAACCACAATGAGTGGGACTTCCCTGGTGGCGCAGTGGTTAAGGATCCACCTGCCAATGCAGGCGACAAGGGTTCGAGCCCTGGTCCGGGAAGATCCCACAGGCCACGGAGCAACTAAGCCCATGCACCACAACTACTGAGCTTGTGCTCTAGAGCCCACAAGGCACAACTGCTGAGTCTGCGTGCCACAGCTACTGAAGCCGGCATGCCTAGAGCCTGTGCTTCACAAGAGAAGCCACTGCAATGAGAAGCCCGCGCACCGCAACGAAGATTAGCCCCCGCCTGCTGCAACTAGAGAAAGCCCACAGAAAGCCCACACGCAGCAACGAAGACCCAACGCAGCCAAAAATTAATTAATTAATTAAAAAAAAAAAACCACAATGAGATACCACTTCACACCCACTGGGATGACTATAATCAAACACAGTTAATAACAAGGTTGGCAAGGATGCAGAGAAATATTGGAATCCTCGCACACTGTTGGTGGTAATGTAAAATGGTGCAGCCACTTTGGAGAACAGTCTGACAGCTCCTCAAAAGGTTAAAAACAGAGTTAGTTACCATAAGATCTAGAAATTCCATCCAAGGTATATACCCAAGAGAGATGAAAACATAAATGCACATTAATGTTCACAGCATCATTATTTATAATAGCCCAGAAGTGAAAATAACTCAAATATCCACTGATTGATTAATGACTAAACAAAATGTGATATATCCATACAATAGCATATTGTCCTATTAAAAAGGAATGAAGAAGTGATACATGCTACAAGATAGCATAATGTTTTTGAGATTCATCTAAGTCAAAGAAGCCAATCACAGAAGACCATATACAATGTGATTCCATTTATATGAAATGTCCAGAATAGGTAAATCTATAGAGATGGAAAGTAACTAGTATGTTAGTTAGCTTAGGGCTGGCAGAGGAGGGGATGGAGAGAATAAGCTTTCTTTTAGGGGTGATAAAACTGACTGTGGTGATAGTTGCACAACTCTGTGAACAAACTAAAAGCCAGTAACTATATACTTTAAATGGGTGAATTGAATAGCATGTACTATATCTCATTACAGAACTGTTAAGGAAAAAGATGCTAGGGAAAACACAGCACTATTTCATTTAAAGCAAAGAAGTGGTATACATAGCAA
Source organism: Physeter macrocephalus (assembly GCF_002837175.3). NCBI lineage: Eukaryota > Metazoa > Chordata > Mammalia > Artiodactyla > Physeteridae > Physeter > Physeter macrocephalus. The sequence goes on along the minus strand of NC_041227.1, from coordinate 100,868,050 downwards.
AGTTGGTTTAATACACTTTTTTGAAGACTGCTTCTGTAAGTACTTTTATTCCTAATCTGAAATTTTTGAAAATCAAATATAACTACAAGAAAGAGCAAAGATGGGAAAAATAGTTCAGGATGAATCTTTTTTTTTTTTTTTTTTTTTGCGGTACGCAGGCCTCGCACTGCCGTGGCCTCTCCCGTTGCGGAGCACAGGCTCCGGACGCGCAGGCTCAGCGGCCATGGCTCACGGGCCTAGCCGCTCCGCGACATGTGGGATCTTCCCGGACCGGGGCACGAACCCGCGTCCCTTGCATCGGCAGGAGGACTCTCAACCACTGCGCCACCAGGGAAAACCAAATTTTTTTTTTTTTCAGGATGAATCTTAATGTGAGGTATTATATGCCAGTATAGTTTTCTGTGTAATTGTCAAAATACCTTTACTGCTCTGTCATTTGGAAATTAATGAAGAAATTATTCTTCAGAACTAGAATACTATTAAAGTTGCCAACCATACATAAAATAACTTAAAACTTTTTGCCTACTACTAATTTCTGTGAACAGCGCCAATTGTAAACCGATTTTTAAACTATAAACTATTTAAAAAGCTAAACTCTAGCCAGAATCTGTAAAAAATGAAAACACATTTTCATAGATGCTACTAACTTGATTTTAAAGAATATCTCAGCTTCTTTCACGTGAGAGGGAAAAAATAACTAAAACAATTCTTAAACCTGATTTCTCCTTCCTCTGAGGTCAGCTGCTTTGTACAGATGGAATTTTATATCAAGTATATTTCCATTGTTATTAATGGTAATTTAACAACATGCAAATGATGTAATTAAAATTCATCCTCAATTCACCTCCTATATTTTATCTTTTTTAAAAAAATTTATTTAATTTATTTATTTTATGGCTGCATTGGGTCTTCATTGCTGTGCGCGGGCTTTCTCTAGTTGCGGTGAGCAGGGGCTACTCTTCATTGCAGCGTACAGGCTCAGTTGCTCCGCGGCACGTGGGATCTTCCCGGACCAGGGCTCGAACCCGTGTCCCCTACATTGGCACGTGGATTCTTAACCACTGCTCCACCAGGGAAGCCCCTATATTTTGTCTTGATGTCCCACATTACTTCAATAGCAAATAAGGAAAACTCACTAATTAAATCTTGCATTGTTTTTTTTTTTTATTCATGGTTGGGACAAAGAAGGCCAAAAAGCATAAAAATTCATGGAATATTAGAGGAAACAAAGACAGCCTGAGATAGATAGATAGACAGACAGATAGAAAGAAAGAAATATATGATATGTCTATACGTATCTACCACAACTAAAATACTTAAGCTAAAAAAATACATTTAGAAGATCAGTATAAAAAATTAACCATTGTCTCACAGAAAATTATACTAAAAAGTTGGAAGGTATAGAACAATTTAGCCACAGGTATGAAAACTAAGCAAATGAAAAAATAAGGCAATATTTTACAACAACTATAAATGGAGTATAATCTCTAAAAATTGTGAATCACACTGTTGAACACCTGAAACTTATAAAATACTGTAAATCGAGTATACCTCAATTTTTGAGAAATAAGGAAACTGTTATAATTCCAGGAAAAAACAAAAAATTGAATAAGAAAGAAAACTAAATAACAGTACACCATGTTGCAGAGAATATTTACATAGTCATAACACTATAAATAACAAATACCAATTTAACCAAAGATTGTGATACAATTGCTTTGGGATGATGTGGTGTGGAGTGTGTAAGAACGCTAAATATCTTCTACAATTGGAAAGCAAAGGATAAAATCTAAAATTAACTAAGAATTAGCAGTAAAGAACAGTATTTAGAAAATGGACGTATATACAAGAAACTATTACTAGAAAGTGGTTGCCTCTGGAACCGGGATGAGATTTAGGTATGCGGGGACAAGGATTCTTCTTTTTCACTCTCTTTCTGATTCTACTTTAACTATATGTATATATCACTACGATAAAAATAATAATTTAAAATTTTTATTTGCAAAACAAGTAACTGGTTGCTGCTGGGGAAGGACTCTAGATAATGGGGATAAAATGGAGAAGTCTTAACTTTTCACTTAAAACTCTTCTGTAAGTTTTATTTTTTAAATTTTTTTAAATTTTTTTATTTTTATTTTTGGCTGCATTGGGTCTTCGTTGCCGCGCGCGGGCTCTCTCTAGTTGCGGCGAGCGGGGGCCACTCCTGCCTGCCGTGTGCGGGCTTCTCACTGCGGTGGCTTCTCCTGCTGTGGAGCACGGGCTCCAGGCGTGCGGGCTCAGTAGTTGTGGCACGCGGGCTCTAGAGAACAGGCCCAGTAGCTGTGGTGCACGGGCTTAGCTGCTCCAAGGAATGTGGGATCTTCCCAGACCAGGGCTCGAACCCATGTCCCCTGCATTGGCAGGTGGATTCCCAACCACGGCACCACCAAGGAATCCCTTCTGTAAGTTTTAAATAGTGTGCCATACGCACACATTACCTATTTCTTTTAAATCAATTGATAACAGTTCACAGGATTATAAAACATGAAATACAGGGCAATTAAAAACAAAAAAGCACTGTAATTCAATATAAATAACTAAAACATTTATTGCATACATTTTTTTAAAAACAAATTTATTTATTTTTGGCTGCGTTGAGTCTTTGTTGCTGCACGCAGGCTTTCTCTAGTTGCGGCGAGCGGGGGCTACTCTTCGTTGCGGTGCGGGGGCTTCTCATTGCGCTGGCCTCTCTTGTTGCGAAGCACGGGATCTAGGCGCGCGGGCTTCAATTGTTGTGGTTCGCGGGCTCAGTAGTTGTGGCGCATGGGCTTAGTTGCCATGCAGCATGTGGGATCATCCCGGACCAGGGCTCGAACCCGTGTCCCCTGTACTGGCAGGGAGATTCTTAACCACTGCGCCACCAGGGAAGCCCTATTGCATACATTTTTTTTAAAGGCAATTTTATTAAATAAAATGTTCAACTGTCCAATCTATATAAGTATATTCCTGTTGCTACTTTACCCTGGATCATAATACACCTTGTATGATATAGCGTGTGGCAGAAACTGTTAGCTATCTATACAATAACCATTTTTCTTTTCTTCCTTGTAATAGAACCCCAATTTTTTTCTAAGGTATTATTATACCTGTTCAAACTTACATTTTTTACATTTTCTAGAGTCTCTTGCAACTGGGGATAGCCAATGAGATAAAACTGAAAGTCAATGGGTGGACTTCCGAAAAGACTCTCTGATCAAATAGGACCTGGGTCCCTAATGATAGGGCAGCTGCCATTCAAGCCCTAGAATACCTACCTTTGAAATTCTTTTACATAAAAGAAAAACAAAACTAATATATTTAGTCACTGTGGATTTTAGGTGGGGGAGAGTGGTGTTGCATTTCCCACTGGTACATAGATCAATAATAAATCAAAGCCTGCATGTCAGACCATCTAACCTTGTAACTTGATTTGAGGTCCATATTTGACACCATGGTTTATTTTCTCATTCTACTGGGACTTAATACTTGTGGTAAGTCACAAAGAATCCTTGGACCTCAGTATGAGGTACTATGTAAGATGCCTCTCTCCTTGAAATTCTCCTAAAGAATCACCAAAGAAAAGTTCATGCAGAGAGTATAGAACAGTCTATAACATAGTATAGAATAGTCTATAATTCCTATCTCCCCAAACAAACTTAACCAAGTTTTGTTTGTTTGTTTGTTTGTTTGTTTTTGCAGTACGCAGGCCTCTCACTGTTGTGGCCTCTCCCGTTGCGGAGCACAGGCTCTGGACGCACAGGCTCAGCGGCCATGGCTCACGGGCCCAGCTGCTCCGCGGCATGTGGGATCTTCCCATACCGGGGCACGAACCTGTGTCCCCTGTATCAGCAGGCGGACTCTCAACCACTGTGCCACCAGGGAAGCCCTTAACCAAGTTTTATGAAAATAAGTCTGGTTATTTTCATAGGACGTTCTAAGAGATAGAAATTAATTTTATTTATATAGATTACTATCCTGTCAACTTACTTTATTGTTAAAGAATAAATTGTGAAATTTATTGTTGAAGGGAAAATATTAAATACTATTTTCAGAAAAAAACTAAAACATGTTAGTTGCTCCATATTCTTGGTATATATTTCATTAATATTTGTCCTACAATCCATTATTTTTCATATTAAGAATTATCCTAGGCCTGTGTCAGGTATATATCCCACAGAATTGTTGACTTTTATATGGTAGTCATGAATCCATGGCATTAAATGTTTATATAAGAGTCAGAAAGTAAGTTACTAACAAATACTCTTCTTAAATTTAGAGAATAGAACACTCCTTATTACTTCTCTCCCTTCCTCAAGCCCAACAGCAAAGGAGCCTTGCCTAAACAAAATATTCAGAATACCTCTGTACATTAATTATTTAATATCTGACAGACTGTCAGACCAGGAAACTAATCCCAGGACTGACTGAACAAACCAGATAATTACCTCTGTCTTAGGTAACTTCCTGCTGCCACCACACTGGATAGCAAGTCCTAAGATTCAGTGTGTACCCTCTTTTCTCATCTCTGAAGATACCTTGTCTACTTAAGTCTATTCAAATACACAACTACGAAAAAGGCTCAGAGCATAAACTACAGTGTCACTAGACATCGGTGAGGTAAATTATTAGTATACCCTCTCAATTAGCTTGGCCTTGGTTTATTTAACATCATTAAATAATGTCTTTGAAGTTCTGGGTTGTAACTCCCCCTTCTACTCACTAGCTTCCTTTAAAGCAAATATTTGTCCCTTACAGCTGATCTATTCCCATCCCAAGGAAGAAACTGAATTTTCCTTAAACCCACTGATGCTTGAAGAAAGAAACCTGTTAATGCTGCAGGTTCAACTACTAAGTTTCAAGTCAAAATTACTTCTCCTTGGAGTTAGTATCCCTGAATTCTGCCTAGTGAGATTTCCTGGCTAGCTTTTTTCTTTGCTGTTCCACATCTTAATCCATGATCCTAAGATTGGATCCTTGTCCTCACAACTGCCTCCCCTTGTCTGTTCTTATCCTACTTTATTATACATACTTTTCTTGGACGCTAATTATCCTGGATCTTCTACGATTAATGATCTCATTCTAGAATTGCCTTGCTTTCACTTTTATTTTCTAAAAGCTTAATTTAATCCATAACTTAAATCAGGAGAAAAAGGCAGAGCTCCAAATTTATCATTGGGAATTCTTTCCTTTCACTGCCCCAACTTTCCCAGACTAACCTACCGATATCCTTCTCTCCTCCAACCCAGACAGCTCTCAAAGTCAACAGTAGAACATTACAATTTAACTGCACTTCATGGGACTTCCCTGGTGGCACAGTGGCTAAGACTTGGTGCTCCCAATGCAGGGGGCCCGGGTTCGATCCCTGATCAGGGAACTAGATCCCACGTGCATGCCACAACTAAGAGTTTGCATGCCACAACTAAGGAGCTGGCAAGCCACAACTAAGGAGCCCACATGCCACAACTAAAGGAGCCGGCAAGCTGCAACTAAGGAGCCCGCCAGGTGCAACTAAGACACAGTGCAACCAAATAAATAAATAAATAAATAAAACAATTTAACTGCACTTCAAACTCTTCTGATTATAGTCAAGCTGGTCATATACCTAAATTCCTACAATAATTCTGATGGAAGGTTTGGAGGTTCTTTTGCCTCAGAACTTAAATGACTAGGAAAAGATCATGAAGTAAATAATAAAGTTAGAACTAAAATCCAAAATCCTAACGAAGAACAAAAAGGAAATCATATGTCTGTCAATAGTCAATTTTTATATTTCCAGCTCACTTTTCCAAGTAGAATAAGTATTCTTCCTGAAAAGCTCAAAAAGTACACCTAATTAAATGTTCTACCAAGTTTTAGAGGAATAACTGAAGTACAATAAACTGCACATATTTAAAGTGTACAATTGATAGGTTTTGTCACACGTCATGTCATACCACTGAAACCATAATCACAATCAAGAAAACAAGTAACAGGACTTTCCTGGTGGTCCAGTGGTTAAGAATCTGCCTGCCAATGCAGGGGGACACGAGTTCGATCCCACATGCCGTGGGGCAACTAAGCCTGCGCACCACAACTACTGAGCCTGCGAGCCGCATCTACTGAAGCCCACACGCTCTACAGCCCACATGCTGCAACTACTGAGCCTACACACCACAACTACTGAAGCCCACATGCGCTAGAGCCCACACGCGACCACTGAAGCCCACGTGCTCTGGGGCCCATGTGCTGCAACTCCTGAGCCCACATGCTGCAACCACTGAAGCCTGCGCGCCTAGAGCCTGCACTCCACAACAAGAGAAGCCACTGCAATGAGAAGCACACGCACTGCAACAAAGAGTAGCCCCCACTCACCTCAATTAGAGAAAGCCCGCGCGCAGAAACGAAGACCCAGTACAGCCAAAAAAAAAAAAGTAACAAACATTTCTTATTTTACCTGATAATGCCAATTAAGGAATATGCTATTGGATAGAAGTGTCTTATCAAGACTGACTTGAAAAGGTTGTCAATTATTTTTATCATCTACTACACTAGTCACATCAGTGGCTCACTTAATACACCAAGGATTCAAAATAAGTGATTATGCACAAGTTATTTTCTATAAGAGTATTTTTTAGTACCAATATAAGTAACTTCTTTGACATCTGGCATACCACTTAGAACACTTATAATTTATGTAATGTATTTGATGTAATGTTTTATACGAGGAATTCCCTAGTCCCATTATGCTTAATGACATGTCAGCTCTTCTACTATAAACTTTGTTTTTCAATAGCTTATGAAACTGTTTAAATATTGCTCTAGGATAAAACTTGGCAGTTAAGAACCATCAAGACAATAATGCATATTTTTTTTAAAAGTCCATATGTAATTTTACAAGAAGGGAGTGATATATTCTGTTATTATCTTCATCTAAGAGAGCCCTTGGAATCTTTTTTGTCTGGTCTTACAAAGAGAAATACAAAAAAAACCCAACAACAATGCAATTTAAGAACTAGCATGAATATTACACTGAACGAAAGTGATGCAGTTAAGATAAAGACTAGCGGATATTTTACAGATTCTAGTTCCAGAGAAAGATTTTAAACCAGTATCCTGCTTAGTGTTCTACTGTTAGCCATAATGTCAAGACTAGGATTTAATGTAACATGAAAACATTAGCTGCTTTTCTCTGGTTGATATAAACATATTATTTTAGTATATTATAATAGTCAATGATCAACAGCATCAGGAGCTGACAATGGGTAGAGTTGTCAAGAAAGTTGTTATCCATGATGCTAGTAAATCCAACATAAAGGGATGTAATCAATAATACTGATCAACTAACATCAAAACAAAAAAACAATCACAAATCATTATTCTATGGTCAGACAGTCCCCCTAAACCTAGACTGTCTAGTATTGGATTGGCCAAAAAGTTCGTTCGGGTTTTTCCATAACATCTTACTGAAAAACCAGAACAAACTTTTTGGCCAACTCAATAAATGCATGTCCCTAGTCCCAAGGGGCATCTAAATGCATTATGAATACCTCAGCATAAATTTACCAACACTAATGGAAAAATATCCTACTAGTCAGCTGCTTGTTTTCACGCTGACCACTATGTCTAAAAACACTCCAGGCTCTATGATTGCTTTTGCTTAAAATGTGCACTTTCCTCTAATTTGGAAAAGGTTAAATGTTCAAAGACTGCAAAGCTAGCAAAGCTAATTGACTTTAGGAGTATGGTTTCCTGGTCATCGTCCTGGTCATTCTTACAATAGGGTTTTGCAGAATATACAATTGCTTACAAACAAAACAAAACAAAAAAATCAAAATACTCACTGAGTTTATGTTATACGCACAACACTCGGGGGCCAATTTTTTAAAAGTCATAAAGTCTGCCCGTCAAGAATCATAACTTAGTTGAGACAAGATTTAAATGAACAATTAGTCATTATCTAATGAAAACATTGTACTACATAGTACAGAGGCAGGCTTTAATGCCTGTTAAGAGTTTAAGGATGGGAGAAAAACAGTGTGGGCTAAAATTGTCAGAGACAGCTTTATGGAGGAAGGTGGAGTGGAATTTTTATCCTAGATAGCCATCCAGAATTGAAATCAATCCTGGGATAGAGATTTAAGAGTTTCCAGTTAAAAGAAATAGTTAAGGAGTAGCAACTATCAATTCACTTGCATCGCATATTTTGTAAATGGTGAAAACCAGTTTTAAGTGAATGTGAAAACAAGAGGAAATGATAACAAATTAATACTACATGGAAATGTTTTGTCATTAGATTTCTTTGGGGCAGTAGGGGTTGGGAGATGGATGACACACTAAAGAAAAACCACTGAATAATTAAGAGTTAGTGGCCCTGGTTCAGAAAAGTCCAATTTCAAGTAGAACACAGTTTTCTATTCACCTTGTTTTGACCTTGTTTTCTCAATTCCCTCAAATTCCATTCATTTAATATTTTGTTCAAATAACACAGTTATTATTATAAGCAAGATCAGAATTACATCAAAATATTAACTACACTAATCTATCCTAGAAAATAATGAGTCAAATGAAATCAATGCTTTGATTCTAAAAATTTTAAACCGCTTTGAGTTATTTTTCCTTATCCAAAATTCCTGTCTTGGAATTTATCATAGGAAACTCTTAGAAGGATTTTAAGAAAGATCGCAGAAGAGCCATATACAGTGGAATGATTACTTCCTTAGCTTTGCAACTAATCACTTTGTTTAGAAATCCCATCATTTAACAAGATTTTGCTGCAACTACAGAATACAGATCCTCCATTCTATGAGTCAGCCTACCCACTACATTTAAATTCAAACTTCAAAACTATCTGCCCAGATCTATACTTCCATTTTACTTAAAATGTACTATTTCCTCTTTAGCAAATAACTTTGTACTCTGCAAGATGAAACATACTCATAAAATCTCTCCCTTTCCCAAATACACACAAAAGTTGAAGTCTATCTACTAACCTGCCTGTTTTGGAGAGATGCCTGAAATAAGCTACAAGCTCATTTTATATAAATGCTGGAACTGTTCCAGAACTGAGCTTAATGGGGTTCACTCATCCTTTGAGATTATTGTATGAGACACTATAAAGACATCCTTTCATGAAAAAATACCAGAGATTAAAGACAGAAGTACTTAGTTCCTTATAGTACTTTAAAACTTACACAGTGTTATATGTACTAATCAATATTCACATGCTAATAGTACTCCTCCTCACTTAAAATAAACCTAGGTCGGTAAATAATAGGATAAATGAAGTTCACCATCATCACTAAAAGCATTTATAAAATTTCTATTTGTGTTTAATACTGTGCTAGAGTTTACACACAAAAAAGTGTTAACTACAATGAAACTGAAATTTGAAACGATCATTATGGATTTTACAATTTAAAATTAAGATCATTCTTATAAAACAATTATTCAATACTTTAATTATTTTAGCCAGTGATGATTCTTAAAAGATAGTCCAAAGGACAGAGACTCTTGAAATAATTTTGGGTGAAATGAAATTTATGAAATATTCACATAAAAATGACGCTCCAGGGAGTTCCACTTCCACCTTAGATGTAGAAAGCCTGAGTGTCACTCCTAACCTAAAAACAAGAAAAAGTTATTTAACTATCATATTACATTTCTTGAGCATATCGGAGAGCTGAGTTAACAGGGCAACCTGTATCTGACATTTCAAGAAAGATAGATTCCTCCAAAACAACAGCAGGAAGAGGCAGCTATCATGCAAGCGAGTAAGAAAAAAATCAGCTAAAATTTTAACAAAGTGCCACTAATCTATTTCCTGTCTCCATAGATTTGGCTATTCTGGCCATTTCATACAAATAGAATAAAAAAATACATGGTATTTTGTATTTGGCTTCTTTGACTTAGAATGTTTTGAAGGTTCACCCATGCATGTATCAGAAAACTTCATTCCTTTTTTATTAACAATATTCCATTCTATAGATTAGATATACCACATTTTGCTCTATTGATGGACATTTGACTTGTACACTGAAAACTATAAAACATTGCTGAAAGAAATTAAAAATCTAAATCAATGGAAAGGCATTCTAATTTTGTGAGTCATAAGACTTAAATATTGTTAAAATGGCAATACTCCCGAAATCAATCTACTGATTCAATGCAACCCCTATCAAAATCTCAGCTGCTTCTTTTGCAGAAATTGAAAAACTGATACAAAAATTCATATGTAAATGCAAGGGACCCAGAATAGACACAACAACTTGAAAAATTAGAAAGATGGGGAAATGACACTTTCTGATTTCAACACTTACTATAAACCTAGAGTAATCAAGACAATATGATACTGATGCAAGGATAGACACAGAAAGAAATGGAATAGAATTGAGAATCCAGAAGTAAAACCTTATGCTTATGATCAGTTGATTTTCAACAACAGTGATAAGACGATTCAATGGGAAAGAATAATCTTTTCAACAAACAGTTGCTCGGACTATAACAGAGAAGAATAAACCTGACTCCATATTGAATCTATTCCTTTAGCTCTAACCTTTGCGCTCTGTTGCCTGTGCTTAGTCATGCAGGCTTTGCACCTTTTGTAAAAGAATGTTGCCTATAGCCTAAAATATACAAGATAGCCCATTCTCAAGGCTCTGACTTTTTAAAGGTATAACACTTTTTCATTCATATAGAGATAAAAAGTTGCAGAACAGAGAATAACATTTGTCTTGCAGGAGGTCTAGGAACATTGTGATCAGACCTCCTGGACAGCTGCAAGAACAAAGGCACCAAGAAGTCTGCAACAACCAGCCATACCCTCTCCCCTTTTACTATAAAAGAAGCCTGAATTCTAACTCAGGGAAGATGGTTCTTTGGGACACTAGTCCACCATCTTCTTGTTCTGCTGGCTTTCGGAATAAAGTCATTATTCCTTGCCCCCACAACACGTCTCTCAATTTATTGACCTGTCATGTGGCGAGCAGCAGGAGCTTAGACTCGGTAACAGGACGACTAACGAACTATTTCCAAAAGAATGAAGTTGGACTCGTCACACCATACACAAAAATTAGCACAAGATGGATGAGACCTAAAGGTAAGGGCTAAAATCCTTAGAGGGAAACAGAAGAGTAAATCTTTATGACCTTGGGTTAGGCAATGGCTTCCTAGACACAACACCAGAAACACAAGTGATAAAAGGAAAAACAGGTAAACTGGACTTTATCAAAATTTAAAAGTTTTTTGTTTCAAAGAACACCATCAAGAAAGTGATGGGACAATATATTTGCAAATCATGTATCTTATAAGGGACTGGGACCTAGGATATATAAAGAACTCTTACATCTCAAGCATAAAAAGACAACCCAATTAAAAAATGGACAAGGACCTGAATGGACATCTGTTTATAGGTGTGTAGATGTACACATGTAAATCTTTATACATGATCCAAAGAGATAAATCAGATATTCTGACCTAAGTTTTCCCAGCACCATGAATTTACAGAGACTGACAGTTTTGACTTTAAGGAAGAAGCTGAGGGAAAGAAAGGCTCAAGTTAGTATACATTTGAATTTGGAAGCATCATGCTTGAAATACTATGGATTCAGTTTAAATCCCTTCCTCTAATGGGCAACTTATATTATCTCATTAAATTGCTAGTTATATCCTAAAATGAAAAATTCTGAATTCCAAATTTTTATATTATACTAGCATTTAAGACAAATAAATTAAAAGAAAATAGGAAGATGAATTCATACTGAAAAAGAGAACCCAATAAATAGTATCAGGAAAAAAACTAATCCTGTCATAAATCCAAAATAATGACAGAGCAAGAAAGTACATAATTTTACACAAGAATACATGTAACAGAATTAATGCAATATATATCCCCACCAAAAAAAAAAAAGATTAAAACACACAAAAAAGCAATAAATGTAATTTCTATATTACGTAAACCGTAAGATTCAAAAGCGCACAGCACAGGTTAGAAATATCAACTGTCACTAATTAGGAATGGTGAATCAAGGTTTTATGAAATACACCAAGCTTAAAATTCTTATTATAATTTTCACTGTTTTATTAATTTTATTCTCATTTCACCTTTTGAATGACATAATACATATCTGTGTATATACCTATAAAATAGTGAACTTAATGTTAGAAAGGGGATATTTATATCAACTTAGCTCATTTTATCTCTACCTAAAAATTTTTAGTAGAATTTAAATAAGCCTTTACAAATTCCAATAAGCTAGTGTTTCATGTACAACATTTAATTTTACAGAATTAATTTAATTAGGTTTTACTATATGGAAAGGTTTTAAATTCAAAATTTCTAAAAATACTCCCAACATAAAAATTATGTCAGAGTGATGAAGTTTATAAGAATAAGAAGCTAGTCATATAAATGGTCCCATAATAATCAGTGGCTATTAAAGCTCAGAAGTACACAGAAGCAGAATTGCAGCTCTGCAGTACTCCCATTTGGCTTCTAAGAACACAGCCACATTGACATCTAAAACAAGATCTGTTAACCTACTCAGCAAGAAAAATAACTGTAGGGAAGATTAAATCTGTCAAGACCAGGAGAACCCTCAAGAATTCAGGCTGGTGGTAACTATCTCAAAGGAAAACCTAGAACAGAAAGATTACCTCAGCAACTTTTGGAGGCACTCCATCCCCAAGCACTTCTCTGATGAAGCAGTGCTGGCCCATGTAATATGAGAGTCCACAGGTCCTCTTGAAGGCATCTTTCAGTCGTTTCAGCTCTACATCTGTAACTGAAATTCAGAAAGAGAAGATGGGTAAGAAACTAGAGGAGAAAAGTCATCTCTCAAAATCTTTACATTTTTTCAACCCAATTCCTAATAAAAATTGGCAAATATTATTTCTCTTTCCAAATAAGTCAAATAAACACAAAGATTTTTCATAATTCTAATATTTTCAAATCTAATCTAGAAAATAAATATGCAAATCCCTGACCCACTATTTTCAAATGACAGAACATTAAATTATGCATACAAATTTTAGGCAGGGGTAAGGAAGAGGTAACAAGTACTTCGAATTAGCAAGTAAGCTAAATGGCCTTAGACGCTGGCATTAATATGTTTTTAGCAGCAATGCACTCATTGCCTCTGGGATGATAAAAATTATATTATTTCTACTCTTTGAGCACGTACCTATCCATGCAGAAGACATCACCTAAGTTTAGCTTAGACTGTGTCATCATCTACAAAGACAGTAACCTATAAATAGATGATTCTAATAAACTATAATTTTTAGACACCCACTCTCAAAAAAAAATTACTGAGCCATTACAATGCCATTAGGCATTGAAGCCTTTTTTCCACTGAGTAGAACAATCTCTGTCTACAAGGACAGAAAAATAAATATTCTTTAGTGTTATGTGGTCAGTACAATCGTCACTATGGAGGCACAGAATTGGTACCTTTATCCCATGCTAGAGAAGAAAGATAAGACTTCTGGACAGAGAGGATGATTACTTAAACTTTTAAAGGCTAATCCAGGCAAAATGGACAAGGGCATGCCAGGCAGACATAATAGTTTGTTTCAAAGTATAATGCATAGAGCATGATGTATAGAGCATATGGAGAATTGTATGTTACTAGAACAAAATGAATAAGGCAGGGAGTAGTAAGTGATAAACCTAAAGCAGTCATTGACCAATTCAGAGAATTTCGGTTCTGTCAATAATAAGGAAGGGATTCCGTCAGACACAATTCAGATACAAACTCCAGGCAGACAGGAAACAGGACACAGTCAGATAGTTTACCAGTTCTATAGAGAATGGAACAAATGTGGAAGCAAAAGATAGACTGCTACTAAGAGAAGAAAAGGAGGAGCTAAATCTGTGAAATATTTAGAAGGAAAAGTCAGTAGAATCTGAAGCTTGACTAAAAGTAGAAGCAATCTAGAATAACACTCAGGATTCTATCCTGGGAAACTTGAAGGATGGTATTAGCATGTAGAAAGGGAATGTATGAAAAAGAGTAAGTGAGGAAGTGGGGACTTCCCTGGTGGTCCAGTGGCTAAGACTCCGCACTCCCAATGCAGGGGGCCCAGGTTCAATCCCTAGTCAGGGAACTAGATTAGAGCCCACATGCCGCAACTAAGGGTTTGCATGCCACAACTAAAGATTCTGCATGCCGCAATGAAGATCCCGCATGCGGCAACAAAGATCCTGCGTGCCGCAACTAACGCCCAGCAGAACCAAATAAATAAATTTTAAAAATATTTTTTAAATAAAATAGTGAGGAAGAAAAAAATGATAAATTCTGATAAGGACATACTGAAAATGAGGAACCTTGGGGAGATCCATTGGGTTTTTACAATTATGAGTGTAAAGCTTAGGAGAGGTTTGATGAGAGTCATCAACCTATAGGTGGCAATTAAAGCCATGAATGAAGAGCACAAATGAGACAGAGACAAAACTGGGAGAAACCAAAGCTTACAGTACCTGTGGAGAAAGAAAATATACTCAAACAAGATCGACAAGGAATAGTTAGAACAGGAAAAACAAGAGTGTAGTCTCCAAAGGACAAGAAAAAGGGCTGGTCTACAGTCTCAAGTAAGGCAGAAAGGGCCAGCAAGATAAAGATTAACGAGTGCCCTGGCACATAGATTATCATTCAATGAAAGTCTGTGGTAGGGAGGGAAAGTTCATGAGTTCAACAACCTGTAGGGCAATGATAAAACAATAAGAACTAATACTTGAATAAGCAGCTAGAGAAAAGTATGAATACTAGGTGCTTAATTCATTAAAAAATGAATTCATAATATTAATAGCCCCAAGTTACTAATTTTTTTTTCTTTTTAGAATGCGAAAGTGAGAAACAGAACAAAGCTCATTTTATAAATTACAATAAAAAAGAAGAAATTACTTCAGCTACCGGAATACTTATTTCCTCAATAAGCCTAATTTTCATTAATGGTTTTACTAACAAATTAGGATGCTCATAGTCTAGTGGAGGAGACAAGAAAAATCAATCATTGTGATATAAAATGATAATCTCATACACTGTTGGTTACAGATATTTGAAGGACTGTTTGGTAATATGTTAAAAAATAGCAACCAGATGACTAATGAACTTATTCCCTTATAACAGGAGAAAATGTACGTACAAGATTTTTAAAGCATTTGTAAAAGCAAACAATGTCCATCAGCAGAAGACAGATTGAATAAGTTATTGTATATGCACAAAAGAAACTATCAGACACTAAAATACTGCCAGAGATCCATATTTACTGAAAATAAATAGTATTTTTATTCAAAATAAACAAGCTAACAATTAGTTCATCTGTAGATAAGGAATACATAAAAGCATTCATTGTACAAGTGAAACTTTGAAAACTTTAAAAATAAAGATTCAGGCAAGATGGAAAACAAAAGAGAATCAAGCCTAGTAAAATTTTAGGGTAGGAGAACATAATATTAATGCAGTTATTTTAGTTTTAGAAAGAAAAAGCAATTTCTGGAAAAAATAGAAAACTGAACACGTGTGGTTTTTCTATCTCCTCTCTCTCCAAAGACTCCACCAAAATTACAGTAAGAATAAAAAAGGACATAAACTCACAAGGACAAAGAGAATAGGAGAAAAAAGAACCGAGGATCTAAGAGGCAGTCAATTTTTCCTGGGGAACATTAGTGTCTGGAGGAGTGACTGACCTGAGCAGATAAAATAAAATTGAAACCTAAGCACCAGCAGTTGAGAAATGTGAACAAGAAAGTGAACTAACTTACTCTGTCTAGAGCACCCAAAAAAGACTCGAATTCATTGTACCAATTACCACCAAAAAAAAAGGGGTGAGGGTAAAAGGTGGAATTGAAGAGAAATTGGTTGAAAGTTATATGAGGAGTGCTTAGACTCTCGGGTCCCTTGCAGCACAACACAGTCACGCACCAATCTACCATCTACCCACCCCCGCATATCACTTTTAGATGTAGATATATATCAAAAACCAGAGATACATTCTCTGGAGACACTGACACAGAAAGCCTCCATACATGGAAACACCAGATTCAGCTGAGAGCTATAGGAAGGACAATGAGGTATGAAAAAAGGTGAAGATTAAGTGAGCATTTGCATCCAGCTGCCCTCCCTTGCCCTATTCTCACATATATATCACCTGGGCAGAATCAAGGAGGATTCTTCTCTGAAGAAAGTAAATGATTCTAGAAGAAAGACCTACTGTTACTGACATGGGGTGAGGGGAATGTCTCCATTCCCCCTTTAGAAATGGCTGGATTCCCAAAAGGAAAATCCCAAAAAGGAAAATCCACAAGTCAACAAGTGATATACTCAAACATGTAAGTCTTCCAGTCAATCTTTTAATGCATCACTCTTTAAAATAAAAAGGCAGTTTGGCAGTTATTATAAAGTTAAGCATATACTTACCTTATGACCCAATAATTCCACTCCTTGCTATTTACCCAAGAAAATACTATACAGAAACATACAAAGGAGCTTTATTAACAATAGCAAAAACACTAGAAACAACAACCCCTTGATCCTTGAACAGAAGAATAAATAAATGTGGTATATCCATACAATGGAATAGTATTCTGCAATAAAAATGAAGAAACCACTGATTCATGCACCAGCATAAGTGGATCTCAAAAACTATGCTGAGCAAAATAAGCCAGACACAAAAGAACATATACCATACGACTGCGGTATTTAAAAGACTTAAAGAGGCAAAACTAGCTGTGATGTCAAAGACAGTGGTTGACAGGTGGTGAAGTGGGGAGTATGTGGCTGGAACTGTAGGGAACAGACACTGCAAAGAGATAGGAGGGAACTCTTCTGAGGTGATGGAAATGTCTTATATATTTGACTGGGGTGGTGGCTACAAAAATGAATGTGATTGTCAAAACTTACTAAATTGAATACTTAAGATCTGTGCATTTTATTGTATGTAAATTATATATCAATAGAGTAGACTGAAAAAATGAATGAACTGCCAAGGAACACCAAAAATTGAGGAAGATTCCAAAAAGAAAGCTACCAAAACAAACAAATGGGGGAAGGGGGAAGGGTGAACAGAAATAATGAAGAAAGAAGAAAAAAATATGAAAACCTCCAAATATTCTCAGAAAAGGAGAAAAACAAAATTACATCCAAATAAGAATAGGGTACTATAAAAATATAACAAGGAAAAAGTACAAACAATCTCTCCTGTACCTTTTCCAGAAAGCTACAGGAGAATGTCCTACAACAAAATGAGGGGTAAACAAAGGAAAGAAAAGGGATCCAGGAAGCACTGACTGTAGCATGAGAGAGGAAAAGGGAATTTCCAGGATGATTATGATATGATATCCCAGCAGGACAGCTATGCATAAGCCTAGAGAACAAGACTAGATTAGAAATGAAGGACTCCAGAATAAAAAAGGAAAGCATGACAGTAAACTAATACATTTGGACAGTAAACGAATATATTTGACCACAATGGGAATAGCTTAGAGATATTTCACCTTCAAAAAATATATCTCAAGGGCTGATTTTACTTTAGTTTTTTTTTAATCTAAGGAACTGCAGAAGCATTTCAAGTCCACCTATAACACCGTCATAAGAGTCAAGAAACTAACCAGAATCTTATTGAAAACTACAGAAACAGAACTAAAATCCTTCCTTAAACAGGAAGTAAGTGTGAATGAAAGACAAGGGAACACCCAAGGCAGAGAACCAAGGGAGAAAGTTTTGTTTTCTCACATCAAAACAGATTTTCAAGAGAATTTAACACAAATCTCATCCAACAAAAAACCTTGGTGATTTCAAGACATCTCAGTTTTCAAAATATTCCATTAGTGAGAATTAGCAACTCATAATCAAATACCAAGATATGGTAAGAAAACGAAAGTACTTGATAATCATGTAATGATTATAGCACAAAAGTAAAAGCAATTACACAGAAAGGGCAAATACTGAAACAGAGATAAAACAAAGATTATGGTCCTCACCACAGAAACAGAATCCTTCCAGTAAGACGCTCCTCCTGAAATGCAATCAATCAATCAACCAATCATTAATTAATTAAAGGCTACTGTGCCCTTACTGATCATATGCCCAAACACTGTGCTAGGCCATGAGGAACACAAAACTAATAAGACCTCCAACTCTGCTTTCAAGGAACTCAGAGCTAAGAGACAGACTCATGAATAAACAATGACAATATAGTAAACATAAAAGACATAGTTGTGCACAGAGGAAGAACATCTAAAAAGGGGAAAGCGTGCTCTAAAACTACATTACTAAGCATAAGTTAGAGCAAAACAGATAGATAGGTGCATCTAGTGATTATTTGCATATATACTTTCTACAAAGATCTCCTTGTGAATTCTTTTTACATTTGATCATCTATAGCATGACATTCTCAAGACCTATTTGATCTATAATAAACCTAATATAGCAACTTATCAGCATAAACAACCTAATCACCAGTTTTTCAGAGAAAATGGTAGTCTTCTGAGCTAAGTAAGATTTACAAGTTATATCAGTTGCTATAACTGTGACTAACATGGCTGATTTGAGTTAATTGTAACCACAACTTTGTGCTTCCTGGACACCTTCTCATCCAAGACTTTCCCACCCTTTCTCATCACTTGGCTTTCGGAGCAGGGTGAAAGGCAACAGTGTACTGTGGTGAGCTAAGGCAAGGACACTGAATTCACTCCAGGCAGTCTATGTCTCGCTGAAGGACTACATATTCAGGGCTGTGGGCGCTGACAAGAAACCTGTGCTTCTTTAATACTCTCCGCTATTTCTGAACCACATTTCATCTGATCCTTTACCATCACTATCAATAAATATTGTCCAAATAAATGAAAATATATGTGTAATTCCAACTCAAAAGACCAGAAACATAAGGCATCTCCTTTACACTTGACTATTCTCAGACCTCACATTGGGAAGAAAAGCTGTATGAATAAAAATATTCTGTAGCTCCTCTGCTCTGGAACACAAGTTCAAGCATAAAAGGAATTACTGGTGGTGGTAAAGACTGATGATGCAAACCTCAAAAACGGAAATACCTACAGGGAGCAGGAGGGTAATATAAATGATGAAGTGGGCCAGGAGGAGTCTGTGGAACCCTAGAGAGCACATATTCCTCCTACAGCGTGAAGCTGCTACTAAGTTCCAGGCCTATGCTGCAATGTGGCAATGAGGAAACCAGGAATATAAATTTTTTGTGAAATCTCTCCACATTAAAAGTGTTAGCAGCTAATATTTTTTTAAAAATTAATCAACAGGCAGTCTAAATATGGCCCACCAGCTGCCAAGTTTGGCAACCTCTGGCCAAATGGTTAAGGGTACAAACAAAATATATATATGTTCGAATCCACACGGTCACTTACATATATATATGTATATATATATATATATATACATACACACACACATATATGTATATATACATATATGTTATATATATACGTATATACATATATGTATATATATACATATATGTATAAAACAAAGACAGAAAAATAATGGATGCCCAATAATGACAGTCTGGGGAGGAGGAGATTTCTAGCAGTAATGAGAGCAGCCCCTGTTTACTTTCTACTCCTAACTCTGGAGGAAAGTTGTGAAAATGAGGACTGGAGAAAGGAGGTAAAAGTCCAACAAACAACAACAAATTTTTCTTCCCCTATCCTTTTTCCTCCTTACCTATAGACTAATGTTACCATCCCAGCAGATCCAGCTGCCACCTAACACTGGAACAAAGGGGAGGGAAGGATAAGAGAGCAAGCAGAAGAGGAAGGGAAATATCAAGAAGAGGAAGGCAATTTCTGTAGGTTTGACAGACAAGCATACAGAAAGTATTGTCATTAATTGTAAAGAACGTACCCAAGTCAACCCTTAATACCTTCGGGGCACTGGTTCCAGGACCAGCAAACCCACCCCACCCCCACCCCATACCAAAATCCACAGACGATCAAAGTCCCTTATATAAAATGGTGTAGTATTTGCATGTAACCTACAAAAGTCCTCCTCTATACTTTAAATCATCCCTATATTCCTTATAATACCTAAGACAGTGTAAATGCTAAGTATCAATAAATTGTTGTAAATACAATGTAAATGCTATATAAATAGTTGTCTGTGTGTAGCAGGAATGGCAAATTGAAGTTTTGCTTTTTGGAACTTTCTAGCATTTTTTCCCCCAAATATTTTCGATCCACACTTGGTTGAATCCACAGATGAGGAACCTGTGGATACAGAGGGCCAACTGCATTAGATTTGACCAAGAGTGCTGTCTTACTCAAAGCCAGGTTAGTCACATAAGTATCAGTATTCATAAGTACTTTTAATTAAAATGTTATTAACATTCCAAAAAATTATGAACAAAATAAAACCTCCCTTTGTAAAACAAATTTTGCTATCAACATCACATAAAAGAAGCAAGTCAGGAGCCATATGGTCTGAATAGGTCAGAGGTTCAATCCGATAATTCTGCTGCATGCACTGGCGATAGGTTGGGCTAAATATTATATTTACTCAAAGCATGGGTACATTCATTTGCTATATTTATTATATTTATCTATAAAGGCTCCTAATCATACTTGAACTAAAGTCACATTTTATGAAGACTACGTTGTATCAGATTAAAGAATGGAGCTCATATTCTATATTTAACCCATAGATCAAACACAAGACTAGTTTAGAGTTCAGTAAATCCAAGACTTCTCTAGAGGGTATTTTAAAATTTATTAAAAAAATACAAACAAGAGCAGAAAAAACAGGGACTTCCCTGTAGATCCAGTGGTTAAGACTCCACACTTCCAATGCAGGGGGTGCAGGTTCAATCCCTGGTTGGGGAACTAGGATCCCACTTGCCCCGCAGGCACAGCCAAAAAAAAAAAAAAAAAAAAAAGGCAGAAAAAACATTTTACGGTTGTCTAGCAGTTTCTAGTTACATAGTAATCCAAGCATATTCTGAATGGCCCCTGCAACTACATGAAATATCATAAAAACTGAAAAGAACTATGTATTTCACCTAATTATATACAGGTATCCCCCGCTTTTCAAAAGTTCACTTTATGCCTCTTCGCTTTTATGAGAAACCTACGTTAGCACCTGTTTTCGCTAATCAAAAGAAATCTAAAGAGGATTTTTGCTTTTACAAAAAAAGGCGAAAATAGCTTTTAGCATTTGTTTTGCAGAGAGCTATTATAGAGGCAGCACGCACCCCAAGCAGCAAGAGTGGCATTGCCAAGCTCCTTCCCTGGGAACTACACTAGCATCTCAGCATCAAGCTGCCCTGGCTCTGAACTATGTCTGTGAGCATTTATGTTTTATCTCAATTTATTTTGTACATTGTTAGCAAGATGTGTCCTAAGGTAACTGCCTCTTTGCTTTATGCCATTTCAGCTTACAAAAGGTGTCACAGGAATGCTCTACTTTCGGATAATAGGGAAAACCTGTATACAATAGTAGGCAATAGTGTGTTGGGTGCTATGGGGGATACAAAAATAAACTATGGTCCTTGGATTTTTAAAAGCTTAAAATCTCAACAAATATTTGAGTGTTTATCACAGGCCAGGTGGGCACTGTGTTATATCTTTATTCTATTAGTTCTTAATCCTGGAATCAACTGAGGAGCATTTAAAGAATTCTGATGCCCAGGCTCCATCCCAAACCAATAAATTGAAGTCTCCGGAAGTAGGACCCAGGGATTCAAATGTTTGCTAAATAAATGAATACATAAGTAACATACCAATAACACAAAGTAGACTGTAATAAATAGCCTAAAGGGTATAAACAAGTGATATGGAAGTACAGAAGAAAAGATTACAAGGGAGGAATCTAGGAAAGTTTCATAAAAGGGGGTCAGTTCCCATACTAGAAAGTTAAGAATGAGTATAAGACAGGGAGACAGGAAGAACATGTCAAGTATCAGGAAGGGAGTGAGCAATGACACAGAACTCAGAAGATGTTAGCGATGTTTAGAGGACAGTTTGAGAGGCTGGAATGTAAAGTGTGGGGACTGCAAAACAGAAAAGTATGGGAAGAGAAGTGGAAGGACTATCTAGGGTGATAAATATGCTAATGAGTTTTTACTTTTTCAGGAGTTATTCTGGTAAGAGTGTGAAAGAAGTATATAATAAGGTGTAAATTTTTAAAATTAGGAATGCAAATCTAGAAGCTAATGAAAAACTAAATTTAAGACTTCTATTAAGTGCTCAGTGTTCATATAGACACAACATATTCCACACTGAAAAAGTTTACAATTTGAAAAAGAAAGCTAGAGAGACATACATCAGCCCTCGTACAAGTCCATCCCTCCTCATTTCATTTCATTTTCTGATAACAGAGAAGAAGGAAGAAGGGCCACTTGGCCTCAGTTTGAGATCTCCAGTATTATGGAAAAATGTCTACCAAAATGCCCATCATTCGCTCCCTGGCCAAAGAAAGAAATGATACAGGAAACAGAAAGAGAACAAGATTGAGGAAAAGAAGGCAAATAGAACAAGAAAGTTAACAAAGTGAAAACACAAAGATTAGAGAGAAAAAATTAGACAAAGAGGCACAGGAAATCAACATACATTCCACTGGTATCCCAAATTTTAAAAGCTGAAATAACAAGACTGTCACTTCTGCTGCAGTCATAAACCTGCCCAGGTTCAAGAGGAGCAACCACAGATTCCAATGTGTCAAAGTCACATTGTAACCAGCTTGTGGGCTGGGAGATATTTGTCATAGCTATCTTTTGAAAATATAATCTGCCATAAACATGAATACTAAGTATTACATCTGTACTGGGTTTTCTTTTCTCCATAGGCATCTGAAGAATTTCACATCTTATACTACTCTTCTAAATATTTACAAATCTCTGTAACACACGTTGGATACGTAAATACTAAAGAAAATAGTACTTCCATCAAAAGCGTTACTAAAGAAGTTGGCCCTAAAATAGTCAACCATACAACTCTCCTTCAGGAATAATAAACCATTACCTCTAGCCAAAGAGAGCTAAACTGAAGATTTAAACTTTCAACCCCATTGGGAGAGATCAAAATCCCATCTGTACTACATCTAAGGGCACCATTTCAGAAATTAGGAGTAACCTAGCCTTAGAGAAAAAAAGGGGAGGTGGGGAGAGAAGACTGTGATCTATTTCTTCACAAAGAACTTCGGTATCTAAAATCTGTAGAAAGAAGGGTGGAGGGGGGAAGGAAAGAAGGGAGGGAGGGAAAATATATTCCAAGTCAAAAGGATAAAAAAAAATTAGGTTAGCTTTACTCCTGATCTGAGGTTCTAAGACCATTGAGAGCCTTCCTTCATGAAAGTTTATTTATTTTATTTTATTTTTTCTTCCTGAAAGTTTAAATGAATATTTTCTCTTTTCTCACAGTCAACTTGACTTGTATAATGAAGTACAACTTAGCAAGGCAATGGACACACTGTCCGTGGGAAAGAAAATCAAAGATGAAACAGACTTAGTTTGTTATAACTGTTAGTTTGTTTATAACTGTTTTAAAAGAGGAGGGGGAAGCATAATCTGCCAAAAAAAAAATTCATTTACAAAAATTCATTTACAAAGCAGAGCTATCAACACTAATTCTGTTTCACCTTGTTTTAAGCAATATGTATGTTCAAATCATTCAACCAGGGATTTCAGAACTTTCTCTAATTCCATTTTAATGTTATAGTCCACATACCCTATATATTCATTATCTGTAGTTCTTAGAGGCAGTTCCTAATTGCATGTGGCCTACAAGAATAACATTCCACTTAGCTGTTATTAAATTGTACTTTTAGCTGATCTTTTTTCAACAATCACTTATTAAATGTCTACTATGTGTCAGGCACAGTCAAAATGAGTAAGACATAGTCCCTGCATTCTAATACTTCAAAATTTAGTAGAGAAAAAAGGCACAACCAAAATAACTGCAATGCCAGACAGGAAATGTTAAAGAGGAGGTATTAAAATGGAGTCCCCAAATAGCGAGTGATTAATTGTCCCAGCTGGTAATTAAGAAAGGCTTCCAAGAGATGTTGACCTTTGCAGGATAGGAGTTCACCTGGCCAAAAAGGGCAGAAGTGTAATCCATGTAAGGAAAACATATATAAAATAGTAAAGTAGGGGCTTCCCTGGTGGCGCAGTGGTTGAGAGTCTGCCTTCCGATGCAGGGGACATGGGTTCTTGCCCCGGTCCGGGAAGATCCCACATGCCGCGGAGCGGCTGGGCCGGTGAGCCATGGCCGCTGAGCCTGTGCGTCTGGAGCCTGTGCTCCGCAACGGGAGAGGCCACAACAGTGAGAGGCCCGCGTACCAAAAAATAATAATAATAATAATAATAATAAAGTAGCATAGATAATCAGGGGATTGCAGGTACTTTGATATAAATGAAGTACAGGGTACAAGAAACAGAGCTGCAGGAAATGAGGTTGGAATGATAACTGGCAGATAAACAGAATCCTTTTTTCGAGGTGATAATGTTCCCACGTAAAAGACTATACTTTCCAGCTTCCCTTGCTATGGAACTAGAAATAGCCAATGAAATGCAATAGAAATTGCTCCAAAAAGACACCTTAAAAGCTCCAGATAGCTAGCAATGTCCTTTTGCTATTATCTCTTCTTCCCACCTGGATCTCAAGATGGGATGGCTGCCTCTCCAGAAGCCATTTTACACTATAAGTGAACCTGAAGTTAAAAACCATACACTAAAGATGGTGAAGTCAAAGAGACAGAAAAAGCTTAATGACCATGGACTTGCCATACAACCTCTGGATATTCTCTCCAGATTTATGAGAAAAATAAAGAACTATATCTTACATATTTTCTGTTTAATATTCATCCAAACTTAATCCTAGATAGAGATATCAGATGCAACTGCATGGAAGGACACTCTAAGCTATTCCTGAGTTTTATACAAAGAAATAACAATCAGATTTATGTTCACACTCATATTAATGTGTTTAAAAGACTGGGAAAAGACCAGCTAAGCAGCATAAAGAGCAGTTGAGAGGCTACTGTGTTAGTTCAGACAAGAGTTGAGGACTTAAACTATAAAAGGGAGGTAAGGTAAGGCAGATTCAAGAGATACGAGAGTTGACTGAACAGAGTTCAATGAATAATTAGCTGTGAAAAAAAACAAGAAAGAAAAAAGGATCTATGGTGATTTCTAGATGTCTGCTTGGTTCTAAGTTAGACTTGATGAAGACCAAGTCTGTAGGAAAACTTGAATATTTCACATTGTACAGCTGACCTTTGAACAACGTGGTTTTAACTACTCAGGTACACTTATACACAGATTTTTTTTCCCGTAGTAAACACAGAGGACTAAGCCATCTGCTATCTGAGGTTGGTTGAATCCTCAGATGCGGAACCACAGATATGGAGGAACCTTGTATACAGAAGGCCGACTGTAAGTCATACACAGATTTTCTACTATGGGTCAGCACCCAGAACTCCTAAGTTATTCAAAGGTCAACTGTATTTACATTTCTGTTATGGACTAAATGAATGTCACTAACAAAATTCATATGCTGAAGCCCTGACCCCCAGTGTGGCTGCATTTGGAGTTAAGAAGTAACAACTGTTAAATGAGATTATAAGGGTGGGGCCATTGGATTAGCATCCACCTAAGAAGAAACACCAGAGAGCTTGCACTCGCCACCTCTCCTCCAGCTCCCCACATACACACAGAAGGCCATGTGAGGAGCCAGAGAGAAGGCAGCCATCTGCAAGCCAAGAAAGTCCCCATCAGAAACCAAATCCTGCCAGACCCCTGATCTTAGACTTTCCAGCCTCCAGAACTGTGAGAAAATAAATTTCTGTTGTTTAAGCCACCCAGTCTGTGATATTTGTTATGGTAGCCCAAGCTGATTAATACAGAATTTGGTATTGAGAAGTGAGCTGCTGCTATAATAAATGCCTAAAAATGTGGAAGCAGCTTTGGAACTGGGTAATGGGTACAGGCGGGGGGAGTTTTGAGGTACTTGATAGAAAAGGCTTAGACTGCTGTTAAGGAACTGTTGGCAAAAATATGGACATCAAGGCAATTCTGGGGAGAGTTTAGCAAGAGGAGGGCTATGGAGAGAGTCTCTGTCATCTTAAAGAATACATCATGAACAGAATGTAGGTTAGGAATATGAATGCTTAAGGCCATTCTGGTGAGACTGAAACCAAGTCCCCCTAAAACCAAGTTCCCCTGCAGAGTTTATAATTAACCTCTCTATCCAAAACTTTATTCCCTTTCTTGTCCCACCCCTTTCCCCTCAGGATTGAGGAATATCAAAGAAAAGGGGGGACTGAAACCAAGTGGGACTCTGCAGAGCCTTCCTGGATACTACCCCTCTGTGTCCCCCACTTGTTTGGCCAAAGAGCAGACTCAAGCAGTTAATGATTAGAGAAGTGGAAAATGCAGAAACAAAGGAAAGCAGTCAAGCAAGAGAAGTAATAATAGCTTGAACAATGGAGTCACAGGACTAAGTCACTGAAGGGATACAGATAACAGTCTGACCTGTATCTTTGAGTTGTTCTGCAGAAACTAAGACCCCCCAACCCAGTGGAGGATGGTAACTACAAGCTGACCACAAGCATGACCACAAGGAGACCCTAAACTGGTTGGAACCAGAAAGTTGATGATTAAGATTCCTGAACATTACCACCAACCAATCAGAAAAATGTCCACCAGCTGATCATGTACTCTGTGACCCTCATCCCTAATGCTGCCTTTTAAAACCCTTGCCTGAAAGCCACAGGGGAGTTCAGGTTTTTTGATCATTAGCTGCCCGCTCTCCTTGCTTGGTGACCTACAAATAAAGGCCATGCTTTCTTTCACCACAACCCGGTGTCAGTAGATTGGCTTTACTGTGTGGTGGGCAAGTGAACCCAAGTTCAGTTGGGTAAAAAGATCTTAGGGACTTCCCTGGTGGCGCAGTGGTGAAGAATCCACCTGCCAACGCAGGGGACACAGGTTTGAGCCCTGGTCTGGGAAGATCCCACATGCCCCAGAGCAACTAAGCCCTTGCACCACAACTACTGAGCCTGTGCTCTAGAGCCCACGAGCCACAACTACTGAGCCTGTGTGCCACAATTACTGAAGCCTGCACACCTAGAGCCTGTACTCCGCAACAAGAGAAGCCACCGCAGTGAGAAGACTGTGTGCCGCAACAAAGACCCAACACGAAGAGTAGCACCCACTCGCCGCAACAAAGACCCAACACAGCCAAAAATAAATAAAAAATAAAATTAAAAAAAAAAGGTCTCAGACAGAAATGAGGAACAAAAAACTGGAGGAGAGGTGATCCTTGCTAAAAAGTGACAAAGAACTTGGCTGAACTGTTGTCATGTTCTAGTGTTCTGTAGAATACAGAACTTTCAAGTGATGAAATTGGATATTTGGGTGAAGAGATTTCTAAGCAAAGTGTTGAAGACTTGTTTTTCTCTTACTTGTTTTTAGTAAAATGTGAGGAAAGAGATAAATTGAAGAATTGTTAAACAAAAAGGACCCGGAACTTGAAGGTTTGGAAAATTCTCAGCCTATCCATACTGCTGCAAAAAATGATAAAGGCTTGATCTGAAGAGAACACTAACAATAGATGTGGCTAACATCTATTTGATAAGGAGGTGAACCACAAACTTAATCAACCACTTCAGCAGAAGCCAGGAATAAAGATGGGATTATAGGAGCAGAAACACTGCTAGCTGGGACTAAAATAGAGAATAGAAAAACAAATGGGACAGAATGAAAGAAGGCTGTCTGGGATTCTACAGAATGGAACAATAGTTACCAGCTACAAACATGCATCATCCTTCAAGAAAAGGGAAGACTGACCCCAAAGGCGATTCTGAGAGGGCAGGGCTGCCACTCCCACCACCGGTCCAGGGGGTAGTGCTGGCTCCTCCTCATCTTCAAAAGGTGCGGCCTCTTTGGTTTGCGGGTGGGGGACCAAGATGCCACCACCCAGTGCCTCAAGAGCAAGGCCATGGCCCAGGGGCTAGGGGCAAGGCTTCCCCCAGAAGCCTTGGGGGTGACGCTGCTTCCCCGATGCACCTGGAGGGCGGTGCATGAAACCAAAGAAGATTATTCAAGTCTTAACATCTAACGGAGGGACTTCCTTGGTAGCGCAGTGGTTAAGAATCTGTGCTCCCAATTCAGGGGGCCCGGGTTCAATCCCTGGTCAGGGAAATAGATCCCACATGCATGCCACAACTAAGAGTTCACATGCCACAACTAAGAAGCCCACGCACCGCAACTAAGGAGCCGGCAAGCCGCAACCAAGAGGCCCACCTGCCACAACTAAGACCCAGTGCAACCAAATAAATAAATATTAAAAAAAAAAAATCTAATGGAATTTGCCTTTGTAAATTTCAGACTTGCTTGAGAACGGTCACTCCTTTCTTCTTTTGACTTCTCCCTTTTGGAATGAGAATGTATATCCTATTCTGTCCCAGCATTGTATTTTTGCAAGCTTATCTCCAGTCTCATCCACACCTGGATTTAGATGATATTTAGATGAGACTATAGACTTCAGACTTTACAGTTCGTGCTGGAATGAGTTAAGACTTTGGAGGCTGCTAGGATGGAATGAATGTATTTTCAATGCAAGGAGGACATTAATTTGGGGGGGGCCAGTGGGCAGAATGTTATAAACTGATATGTCCCCCCAAATTCATATGTTGAAACCCTAAACCCCAGTGTAGCTATATTTAGACTGGAAAGTAATTAAGGTTAAATGAGGTCAGAAGGGTGGGGTCCTGATTGTTTAAAAATAAGATTAACACCACAGAGCTTAAGAACTCTCTTTCTCTCCCTTCAAGCACACAGGAGAAAAGCCACTTGAAGGCACAGAGATAAGGCGGCCATCTGCAAGCCAGGAAAAGAGCCATCACCAGAAACCAAACCCTGCCAGAACCTTGATCTTGGACTTTTCAGCTTCCACAAATGTGAGAAAATTAGTTTCTGCTTTTTAAGCCACCCAGTCTATGGTATTTTGTTACAGTAGACCAATACAATATTTACAGTACCAATAATAAATAGGCCAACTCCTCCTTTCTAATTTAGATAGAAAAGCTATTTAAATGGCTTTTGCAGGATCAGAGTAAGGGATTAGAACTCACTATCTTTGAAAGGAAAATAAAAGTCTGTACTTTAGTGATCTCACCAAAAAAAACTCAATGTGAAAGAAAGAACAGCACAATGCTCATTTCTAAACGCTTAAAAATTTTTTTTAATCTATACCAGTAGTTATCAAACTTTTTCTGCAATGACACAGGATGGATGTTTTCATTTCCATGTGCATTCCCTGAACTCTAGCTGTAATTACACTCTTTTTACTTCCATTTAAATCATATAGGGGACTTCCCTGGTGGATCAGTGGCTAAGACTCTGCACTCCCAATGTGGGGGGCCCGGGCCCTGGTCAGGGAACTAGATCCCACATTCCACAACTAAGAGTTCACATGCCGCAACTAAATATCCCACATGCCGCAACTAAGACCTGGTGCAGCCAAATAAATAAATAAATAATTTTTTTAAAATAAATAAATCATATACATATGGGAAGTATATGAACTTTAATCCACTTTTGCAAAGGTAAGCTTTTTTTTAAACAAAGTTCAGTACTTCACTATTACTCATTACACGGTTATAAAATATTTCACATTAGACCACAATATTGGTGTTCTATACTCATATACTGCCTTATACCACAACTTTTTTTCAAAGGTAATGGTTAAGTCTTATCTCTCCAAGTAGATTTTAAGTCTCTCGAAAGCAGGGACCAAGTAATCTATTTCTTTATCTTTCTCATAGAGCCAAAGCTTGTCATGCATTCAGATTTTTGCTAAAAGATAGGAATTGCTGTTTTAACAGTTTAGTTCCAAAGGCATGGATGAAAATTTAACAACATCTGAATCAGAAGATAACCACAGAAGTAAACAAACACTGGGAAATATGCCTTTCACTGCCAAACTAGAGTAAGAATTTCCAAATACAGAAGAAGGAAAATGCCCAGTGTAGCAAAGAAATCACAACCAATATTAAATTATAAATGTGCTTGGTGCAGCTGATCTAAAATGAATTTACCTACCAAAAGTCTCTCTAGCAGACTACCTGTAGCAAAAACTATTGCAAAGCCACTTCAAGTAGACAATAAAGGCCAACCTAAATGGAACATCTCAGTTAAGAGGCAGCCCACAACCAGCACGTTTTTTGCCACTAGTGACTTCAGAAAACAAGAGTTTCAGAATACATCTAGGGCCAAATGGTGTCATAAGAGTTTTTTCCCTCATAAGAAGGGGCAGGGACTTCCCTGGTGGCACAGTGGTTAAGACTCCATGCTCCCAATGCAGGAGGCCCGGGTTCAATCCCTCATCAGGGAACTATATCCCACATGCATGCCGCAGCTAAGAGTTTGAATGCCACAACTAAGGAGCCTGCCTGCTGCAACTAAGACCCAATGCAACCAAATAAATAAATATTTTTTTAAAAAATAAATAAATAAAAATAAAATTAAATTAAAAAGGGGCAAAGCAAGGCTGAATGATTAAACTCACACACATATTCATAATCTTTAATCAAATGGAACAAAATTAGAAATTCTGAAACTGGCCTAACATTTGTTCTGTAAACTAGAGTTTCTAATATAAAATGATCAATTTGTTTTGATACAGGAAATCAGCTCTAAATAAGATAATATAAAAAACTAATTTTAATGACTATGTATTTATTCTTCTAAAAAGATTAAAGGACTTCTGAGTGTCACAATTTTCCACAATACCACCACAAGACAGGAAAAAAGTTCCCAATTTTTGTAAGTGAGGCAAAAAAAAGATTGATTTGGCTAATCAAGGACAATGCTAAAACTATACTGATTTTGATCTCTAAGCAATATCGCCCTCAAAAAAAGTAATGGCTCATAGGAGTTACAACAATGCTTATACAAACTGTTTCTGTGGCAGATCATGGCAGTTATGGCTGTACTTGTGAACCCAAAGTATAAACTCTATTATTACAGTCTAAATTAATAAGCTTTCTACTTATTCTGAATTCCATCTATCAAAATACAAAAAGCAAATGAGATCATTA
This sequence comes from Physeter macrocephalus, assembly GCF_002837175.3. Taxonomy (NCBI): domain Eukaryota; kingdom Metazoa; phylum Chordata; class Mammalia; order Artiodactyla; family Physeteridae; genus Physeter; species Physeter macrocephalus. Next base: position 100,836,992 of record NC_041227.1, on the reverse strand, counting down.
AAATTCCAATGCCAAGACCCCTCATCAACCCAGAAAACAGTCATCGCCAGATTTAAGAGTATTAACTACACTGCTTCTGAATATCTACAACTTCATGTCACAGGGAATGATCTTTAACTATCAGACTCCTTCTATTATCTTCCTTTAAAACAAACATTAGAAGGACAGAGACCCCAACTGAAAGTTGGAAAAAAAGACTTAAATGAGCATTTCATAAAAGAGGATAGCTAAGGTATTCATTAGAACATTAGAAAAGGTGTTCAATTTCATTAGCAATCAAGGAAATGCAAATTAAAACCATGATGAGATACTACTACACGACCATTAAAATGGCTAAAATTCAAAAGGCTGAGAACACCAAATGTTGGCAAGGATACAGAGGAACTGAAACTCTTACTCATTGCTAGTGGTAATATAATAAAATGGTATATCTACTTTGTGAAAAGGTTTAGCAGTTTCTTATTAAGTTAACACATACCTATCCTATGACCTAGCAATTTCACTAAGTATTTACCTAAGAGAAATAAAAACATATGATGATCCCAGAAGACTTGTACAAAATGTTCACAGTAACTTCATTGATAATAGCAAAGAACTGGAAATGACCCAAATGTTCATTGAACAAGTTAACAAAAAATTATGATCTATTAATATTATAGAATACTATTCAGCACTGAAGAGGCAAAAGCTACTCAACCACGTAACATGGATGACGCTCACAGTTATTATACTGAACAAAAGAAGGCTGATAAAAAAAGAGGAGATTCTACTTATGTGAAAAACTAATAAACCTATCCCAAATGCATAGGAACAATCCTACAAATACAAATACCTGATGTACTGACAACTCCCCAGCTACTTACGAATGGACAAAAATTCCCTAAGAATACTCTTATCCCTCTATGTGACTAACAGTAGTTGATAAACACTCTGAAGCTGCATCTGAAAAGGACTCACTGACCTAGGAGTGAATAGTATTCCACATCTTCAAATATTAGCATTTAGATATATTTTTAAATGACTTTTTCAATTTTATTGTTATTGTGCTTCATCTAGTATTCCCACAGAATTGTTTCCGTTATTTTTTTTATTGCAAATGTACAGTATTTCAGCTACATAGTGACTTAAATTTCTGTAAGTCACCACCCTATGAATCTAATCATCATTTATAACACTGTTTCTATGGAGAAATAAATTTTAAATTCCAAATAAACTTTTGGAAGTCAATGTATAGAGTACTTGAAAACTAGCTTACTCTCTCTTAGATTAAAAAAACATGTTTCAATAGCTCAGTTAATTCAATATGTTTCTCTAACATCATTAAATCAATCAATAGTACAAATCTAATTTTTGATAGTAAACATGCCTACCAAAATAAATTTTCACAAATCCCTTTAAGCATTCACAGTACTTTGTTTTTTGCCTCTAAACTAAAACAGAAATATAGCATTTTGAAGGAAAAGCCAAAATAACCATTCCTTCAACGTTTTCAAAGTATATTAGAGAGGAAAAGAATGACAATATATAAATGGTTAACTAAACATAAAAGCAGAAGTAATATAGAAGAAATCCCACAATAGAAACAAAGAAATTTCTACAAATATGACACGGGAAAACTGCAAAAAGCAAACTAGTGATGAATAAATTATGCCTGGCACGAAGAGATTGCAAAGGTAACTATGACATACATTAACCTAGTAGAAAAGAACAACTTCTGAAGTAGACCTTGATATCTAATACAATAAGGAGAGCATATTAAATACAATTAATGGCTACTTGAATATATAAAATGTATAAGCGGGCAATCAGAAACAAATCTACTATAGGTCAGAACCTCACAACTGAGAATAGTACTAGAAAAATGTAGATAATGCAAAATTCAAAGGATCAGAAAACCAGTAAAGGCAAGGTTTAATAAAGATAATGTTACTCTGTACATCAAGAATATAAAAGACCACTTTGAAAACAGGAGTCCCAAGCAAGAGTTTTTACATCTAAAAATTAGATTTAAAATGAAAGTAATTTTTACAGACGGAGTTTATTATAGATCAAATTTGGAGAAACTAGCCATGACCAGAATATTGATGATGAGGATCCTGTCTTAGAACAAAAAGATCTAAAATGTTCTAGCATGCAATAAATAGATGAAAATTTTTATCTTTTTTTTTTTTTTTTTTTTTTTGGCTGCATGGCATGTGGGATCCTACTTCCCAGACCAGGGATTGCAGCTCTGCCCCCTGAAGGGGAAGCATAGAGTCCCAACCACTGGACCACCAGGGAAGTCCGCTTTCTTTTTTTAATCTTTTTTTTTTGAAAAATTTAATTGTAAACCTTAGGATGAGAAGTAGCGATACAAAGGCTCCAACTATCCCAAACTATAGTTGACCCTTGAATAATGCAGGGGGCTAGGAGTGTCAACCCTCCATGCAGTCGAAAAATCCACATATAACTTATAGTTGGTCCTCCATATCTGCAGTTCTTCCGTATCCATGGTTCCTCTGTATCCTCAGGTCCACATCCTCAGACTTATCCAACCACGATCATACAATACTATATGTATTTACTATTGAAAAAAGTCTGAGTACAAGTGGACCTGCACAGTTCAAACCTGAGTTAAGAGTCAACTGTACTTACCTTTCCCTAATGATATTAATACTTACTGCCATCATCCTTGCACTGTCCTCTGCCTATTATCCCCAATTACTCTAATTGGCCCAACATCCTTCAAGACTTGGCTTAATGTCTCTCTGTTACTTTTTTTTTTGAAGCATATTCTAAAGGCTTCCATGCCGCACTACCTAAAGGTAGGTGTCCCTCCCATAGAATGACCTTCCTTACCACCATTTACTCAGTATCAAACTTTCGATGCTTTAACCTTTAAATAACACAACTTATACTTATTTGTTAATTTAATTGTGTATCTCTCCTCTGCTCTTGAGAGCAAAGAAATGGTCTTACTAATCTGTATCCCAACACCTATCAAAGAACCTTAAATACTACTGATGTTCAATAAATTTTTGGATAAAGATTTAGATTTTTTGATGATCAACGAATGTCCTATCTGTTCTTCTATTCACAGCCTTTCACTTATTACTGAACCACAGCATCTAAAACTGTACTGACTCACAGTAAGGGCTCAATAAAAATGTTTTTTCATTACCTTGTACCTGATGTTTGTCATCACTAAATGTATCTCCTGCTCACATCTTTCCTCAGCCTAAAACCAATTTTCAATCGAGTTCATTTAGTAACCTACTGAACGAAACCCAGGTGGGAAATATAGTACGTTAATTCTAAAAGTGCTATGGAATAGGTATAATTTAGACATTTACCTGCGCAAAGGCAGAAAATCAAATAATGACTCAAAATCTCTTAACTCTGATAAATGCATCTTTTTCCTTATCATTAAAACAGATACCATGTACTGAAAAATTACTATTTATACATTTTTGTGGTATGTTTTTGCTTCAAAAGATAAAAAGTGACAAATTTTAGAAGAAAAATAATCACACAATATCAAACAAGGCAGATAAGATACAAACTGGATATGACCCAGTCTTGCTCCAAAGCGCCTCCAAACTATCCTTTTTTTAAAAAAATTTTTATCTAACATTTGCCCTAGGTCAGGTATTCCAGATGTTTTACAAATATTATTTCATATAATCCTTGTAATTTCCCTACAGAGTAGACACTGTTATTATTCCCATTTTATAGATGAGGAAGTTGAAGCACAAAAGGTAAGTCACTTGCCCAAGGTCACACAGTTGAGTAACAGAAGCATGATTTGCACCCAAGGACTCAGTTTCCAGGGTCCATACTCTTAATCTCTACATTATGCTTTTAAGAAGAAACTTGAGGGCTTCCCTGGAGGCACAGTGGTTAAGAATCTGCCTGCCAGTGCAGGGGATCCGGGTTCGAGCCCTGGTCCAGGAAGATCCCACATGCCGCAGAGCAACTAAGCCCATGCGCCACAACTACTGAGCCTGCGCTCTAGAGCCTGTGAGCCACAGCTACTGAGCCCGCATGCCACAACTACTGAAGCCTGCGTGCCTAGAACCCGTGCTCCGCAACAAGAGAAGCCACCACAATGAGAAGCCCCTGTTCGCCACAACTAGAGAAAGCCCGTGTGCAGCAACGAAGACCCAACAAGCCAAAAATTAATTAATTAATTTTTTTAGAAAAAAGAAATTTGAACACTGAGGTCGTGAAGTTAGTGCACTTCACCATTGCTGGTAGCATTATACACTGGCAAAATCCTTTTGTAAAGTAATATGGCAATACTTAAGAAGCGCAGGAAATGTTCATATGCTCCAATCATGTGGTTCATTCCTGGAAATTTCATTTAAAGAAATAATTTAAGAGTATCAGTAAAGACGGTAAAAAAAATATTTTATAGAAACATGAAAACATGTTTGTAATATAATAAATTAACCAAAGATTATTAAAAATGTACAGAATAGGGCTTCCCTGGTGGCGCAGTGGTTGAGAATCCGCCTGCCGATGCAGGGGACACAGGTTCGTGCCCCAGTTCAGGAAGATCCCACATGCCGCGGAGCAGCTAGGCCCGTGAACCATGGCTGCTGAGCCTGCGTGTCCGGAGCCTGTGCTCCACAACGGGAGAGGCCATGCAGTGAGAGGCCCACATACCACACACACAAAAAAAAAGTGTACAGAATATACACAAAAATGAATGACATTATGCAAAAAACAAAGTGGTTGTTGTATTGGGTGGTACTTTGGGATAATTTTTTGATGAATTTTTTATTACACAAGTAATAAGTAAAAGTATTCTTCTTTTAAATTCAAAGAGTGCATACAGATAAGGCTAAAGGCATCACCACTACTAAACCCTAGTCACTGACTCCCAGTAGTCTTGACCCCTCACCCTTCCCCAAAAGATAATCATGTTTGGTCTACCTCCTTTCAGATCTTTTTGCATGCTTTCATAAGAAGTACCCATAGAAATGTAGCTCATTCCTTTATGTGTTGCATAGTATTTGTATTCCATCACATAACAATCCTATAGATCATCTAGGTGTCACTTATTGTTGACATTTAGCCTGTTTCTCATTTTTTCTTTCATACAACAATTGCCATGAAAAATCATATACATGCCTCCTTAGAAAAAAATATATATATGCTTCTCTAGTAAGAACTAGGCCATTCACATTTTTTTCATTTAATAAATACCACCAAACTTCCAAGTGGCTCTACCAATTTACATTCCTACAATTGTGCTTTTCCTAGCCTTTTATTCACTGTTGTTTATATAGTCTCTGTAATTCAAACGAACAAAAATTTCTAAAAGAATCTATCCTCTATGGCCCGTATGGGTAGCTGTTTAAAGAATGAAGAAAATAAATCTCCACTTCTCTTGTTATTGAGAAGGTATAAATCTAGCTCCCTGCTATTATGTCCTACTTTTATCTCTGAGCACATCATCTGTAATTCAAAGCAGAAAACAGTGTGGCAATGTATATACCATTTAGCCTTAGCGCTCAAAGATACAAGGTTGACAGTATTGTTATGTGTGGGTGTGTGGAAACTAGAAGTGAATGCAGTCATCTCTTCTACTATGCCCATACAAATACAAAGTTGTTCTTGGCTTTACCACAACACACATGGTTAGTGCATGCTGTAAAATAGACTGTGGCTCCATATCTTCACTTCACAGACTGCCAGTGTCTGTAATCAAAAGGAACCACCCTATCTTTGCAGAGCATCAAGTTGGACCATCTGCCACTACTTCTGTTCCCCAGCATCCCTGAGCTTTGCTGCACTGCATAAAAAACTGCAGTAGTCTAAGAGAAAATTCTGCTTCTTCCTATTAGTTTCTATTAACAAGCATAAAAATGTGAAGGAAAAATAATATAGAATGGAATATGTGTGCTGGACAGCTAAGCTAGTTTATCAATGAATGAACCTGTAACAACTTATCAGCCTAGAGCACAAATGGAGAAATAGGCAAGTTGTACAAGCTTTCTTCTACTAAGAATAGCAGCTCACATTCTGAAACATGCCAAATATGCCACTTTACAGTTAACAAATTCAAATAATTTCTGGGGACGAATATGTCTTTGGAACTGCTCATAAGAACATAAATCAAAAAGGACACCACTTAGTTTATGGTCACAGGAAATCTGTTGTGTACTTAAACGCTGCAGGAGAGTCTTAAAAACGTCATGGAAAGAATGCCTTTAAGTATTCCTTAGCTTTTTTTATTCTGCATAATAAAACAAAATGACTATTTAACATATGCTGATGACAAGTTTTCTAGCTCATTCACTTGCTTCCAGCAGTTTCTCAAATCAAACACACAATTTCTCATTCTCCTGGTTCATAAACTACTGAGCTATCAGCAACATGGCACTCATCAGTTTAACTACATTAAAATGTATGTTTCCAAGTACCCTCCTTTCCCCCAGAGAGGAAAAAAACTTAGTCAAAAGACATCTAGTAGCCCAAATCCCTCTGCAAGTCTAACCAAAATGTAATGACAAGCTGTCATTATTGCCTTTAACCTTAAAAAAAAAAAAAAAATTAATATTAAGTGTCATTTCTAAACTAGCATTTTACTCTTTAAAAAGCACACTCAGGGGCTTCCCTGGTGGCGCAGTGGTTGAGAGTCCGCCTGCCGATGCAGGGGACGCGGGTTCGTGCCCTGGTCCAGGAGGATCCCACGTGCCGCGGAGCGGCTGGGCCCGTGAGCCATGGCCGCTGAGCCTGCGCGCCCGGAGCCTGTGCTCCGCAACGGGAGAGGCCACAACAGTGAGAAGCCCGCGTACCTAAAAAAAAAAAAAAAAAAAAAAAAGCACACTCAAAGACACTATCTCATAAGATTCTTTAAAAAAAAAAAAAAAGGAAAAAAAGGGAAATTCCCTGGCGGTCCAGTGTTTAGGACTCTGAACTTCCACTGCCAAGGGCCTGGGTTCAATCCCTGGTCCAGGAACTAAGATCCCAAAAGCCCCACATCGTGGCCAAAAAAAAAAAAGGTTTTTGCAATAGGCTCATCAGATAAGGATAACATATTTCTCTGTACTGGTTCTTTTGTATTGAAGAGAGGAGAGAAAGAGAAAAAGACTGAAGGCAAGGTGGGAGGGGAGGAAGGGAAGCAGAAAGGCAAGAAGAAAGGAAGGGAGGGAGGGAAGAAGGGAGGAGGGCAAGGAGGAAGGATGGGGAGATGAGAGGAAGAGAAGGCCAGCCCACACACATACGTGAGTTTTCAAGTTCCCTAAGGAAACCAATGATGTTTCATTCACCACCATCCCCCAAAACCTACTAAGCCAATCACATTTAATATCCATTAATTTTAAATTAGTTATTACTTCCATTCTCTTTCCCTTTAAGAGCAGTCTTTTATAACATAATATATCCTAAATCACCCCTTTCCAGAAACTTTATTATTCTCTATGATGTCTGCAAAGAAAAGCTCAGTCCTCCAGTGAGAGTCACCTTCCAAGTAACAGTCAAATTTTATATTTTAGGCTCCCATTTGTAAAGAAAGCCACAAATAACAACACAGGTGTACATCTTTACCAAATGATTACAGAATTAAGTCAGATATTCTACATTCTACTACTAGTACTAGCTAAATCCATAATATTCAAGTTGAAAGTCATTTTCTTGTACCTTTCAATTAAGAAACCATGAAAAATTTCCCACAAATTTATGAGAATTCACTCATCCTTATGTGTTATTGAGATCCTTGCTGAAAGGCACTATAAAAAAAAAACACCTTAGAAGAGAACAAATTAATGAAATTTGGAAACAAAAAAAAAACAATGTATTAGTCAGAAGAAAACATATTAATGAAATTTGGAACTGTTCTTCTACTTTCCATACAGAATGGAAATAACTAATTTTTTAACATCTTTCCTGACAAACTGGTGAAAAAGAACACATATAGTGCCTCTATTCTCAACACTGCTGTCATTTAGGAAGAACTGTTGAAAATCAACTGATGCCTTGGCAGCCACTACACCTAATAAGTGACAGGAAAAAATGTCATTTTCAGTGCTACTGATGATAACAACATATAACATGTAAAAACCTTCATATGTTATTCCTTCTGTTACCAAAAGCAATTCAGAACAAAATTATTTAAATGGATAAGAGTCAGATGTGGACAATTCTGAATTCTTTAAAGAAATTCACATATTTACATTGTCAAACTGAGTTCTTATTTTATATTTTCTCAAGAGTGTTTACCCATACTTTATAATAAGAAGGTGCATACCAACCTGGTAATGACAAATGTTTTAATCTGAAAATTTTTAATTAAAATTATAAGAAAATCTAACAGCTTCAAATTTTTATAGAAAGAGTTCATGTACCATAGATACTTAATTTTCATGAGTATTTTAGATATTGTCCATTACCAGTTCTCTTATCTCAGATTTTCTACAGCAATGATTACCAACAAGCATTGGAGGGAAAAATCATTACTGTTCTATTAAACATTCAGGTAGAGTAATAGACAACAGCGTTACCAGTTTATGGTTTGAAGAAAAATAAAAAGAAAGTTATATCAACAAGTGAAAGTTAATTTTGTTTAAATGAAGAAAATGGTCATTGTTTTCCAGGTTTTCTTGTCAACCAAGCTCTAATTATTCAGTTAATCTAGTTTCATAAATAAGTTTATTGCTTTAAAAATGACTCTGTTTTAAAGTTGAATTTAACTTTCAAGATAATCTGTAACTAAAGAATTACCTTTCCTGTAATCATTCACTCAATATTTCCCCAAGGAATTCCTGCCCCAGTTATATACAAAAATTTTATTATTTTTTTCATTATTCTACACTGTGACTTCATGGCAGTGGTTATTAAGTCGTCAGGAAACAAAGTAATTACTAAAAGGATTCATTCAGAGAAGGCATTTTATACGTAATTTTATTAAAATATCAAAAATAATGCCACAGAATAAATATATGAGGAAAAATTAAAATAAAAGTACCAAAAAGAGTTTGGCCTTGAATACAAGCTTCTGCCTTTTGAAGAAATTAACTCATATTTTTATATTAATAGTTTTAGTACTCTGACATTTAAAACTGAAATGAATATTTCACTGCACTTTTAGGAAAAACGAATATAATTAGATTTGGTAAGAGTCTGCTATTGATGCTTGATTTTTATAATTCTAAAAATACTCTAATTTAAGTTTATTTTTGAAAATTGTGGTGCTGTTGTTTTTCTCCCAGAAACAGAAACGTACTGCTATTATTAAAGTGAATAAGAATCTTAAGCCCAATTTTTATTTTTTATTTTTATTTTTTTAACATCTTTATTGGAGTATAATTGCTTTACAATGGTGTGCTAGTTTCTGCTTTATAACAAAGTGAATCAGCTATACATATACCTATATCCCCATATCTCCTCCCTCCTGCATCTCGTCTCCCTCCCACTCACCCTATCCCACCCCTCTAGGTGGTCACAAAGCACCGAGCTGATCTCCCTGTTAAGCCCACTTTTTAAAAGAAACCCATATAACTCGAAGAGCCATATAAGCTAACAGGCAATAAACAAACAAATCAACAAATAAATAAAAAGAAAATGCTGACAGGAAGTAAAATTTCCGTATAACCAAGTTCACCCTATTTCATAAAACACAATTTCATCCTTCCTGCTGCAAGAAAAATAAAGTATTTAGAGATAATGAAGCATTTCATGCTGTACTTTAGCACTGGATAGTGTTCCACTTGCTGTTTATTTATTTTAATGTAAAATTTTTAAAAATTTGACAGAGTTATATAAACACTAAATTTCATTTCAATATGTAGTGGGGGTTTTTGCCATTTTTTTACTTTCTAGTAATCAAGGAAAAGAGAAGTTCTATTGTTAATAAGAAATCCTGATATAAAGATCTAAAGGATCTTTGCTACTAGAAGAAAATCTTTTCACCAAACAGCCCTGGTTCAAAAGAAACAAGGCTACTAGTTGTAGGGCCAACTACTAGTTGTAGGGGGGGAAAAACGCTATAAGGAAAATATATTCTAAACTAAGGTCCTAGTTAAAAAACAAAAATAAAACAAAACAAACTATTAAAACCAAGAATTGAATCTGGCCATCAAAAAATAAACATAAAATATGTCTAGGAGTTTCTTTTCCCTATTGCACACAATAAGCACTTCATAATTGTCAGCAATTTCCTGATAACCATACACGGCTTTATAAACAACCTCAAGATGGCAACATTCTGAAGTTGTATTACATAAAAGCAAAAGTGTACAAACACTTCCCAAACAACCAAAGCAGAACTTAATTTAAAATAAGGAAGTCTAGATTACATATGATGCAATGCAAGATTCTGTGAGGGAATACACAAGTTTCTGATGCAAAACTATACGGAGGAATAATTAGAACAGAATTTATGAGGTAAAATAGGAGTTATTACACATATTCAAATTCTTTTTTTAAAGATTTTTTAAAAACTAAGAATGGAAATGATCCCCTGGCTCATACTGGCTTAGCTGCTTAGCAGCTTTAAAAACAAAAACAAAACATAAATTTAGATACTAACTTTTACTACACTCGAAAATAAACTTCAGGTAATTTCTTTTTAAGTTCAATACTAAAAATGTAAAGTCATAAATTAGAATCGATTATTTTTCAGAGATCTGTTAGAGTAAAAATGTGAAACTTCAGAAGTGATACAAAATACAACAGTTCACAGGTTTGACTATATACAAATTTTAAACTCACGCACATTAAAAAATAGCAAAAAAAAATCAAAAACTGGTAAACCAACTGGAGAAAATATTTATAGCACATCTGTCTGACAGTTTACATTTAAGGCATTCATTATAAAGAGGTTCTACAAATTGATTTTTTTTATGTTTTAGGAACTAAAAATGTTGATAAGAACAAAGGACAAAAAGACAGTGAATAAATACAATGATCAAAAACGTGGGGAAAGTTTCTATCTTGACAACTAATACAAAAAAATACAAATTAAAACAAGCTGCCATTTTAGACTATTCAATTAGCAAATAATTTTTTTGGCAAATTATAATACCAAATTCTGATAAATGTTTAGTAAAATCAACACTCATATATCACTTTCAGAAAATGATTACAAAATAACAAGGTCTTACTATATAGCACAGGGAACTATATTCAATATCCTGTAATAAATGTAATGAAAAAGAATATATATATGTACAAATGAATCACTTTTCTATATAGCAGAAGAACACAACATTGTACATCAACTATACTTCAATAAAATTAATTTTAAAAAAGAAATAAAATTCAAAAAGATGTTATTTCTCGAATTCTATTCTAAGGGAATAATCCTAAATTTGGGGGAATCTTAAATTAATGAAGATATTCACTTCAGCATAATGTAATAAGGGAAAAACTGGAAGAAACTTAAATATCTAGTAATAAGGCAACAGTAAATTATGGGCAATCCAGGCAATGCAATATCAAGCAACCAAGAATCATTATAATTATGAAAATATAACGATTTGAAAAAAATAAGATATGATACACTATGTAACAAAAAATACAGAATTCTAATAAAAGAACACTGGATTGAAATACATTTAATTTCACTCCCTTCTTAAAGCCCACTAAAACTCAATAAAGGGACTGTTTGCTTCTTTAAATGCATAAACCCAAAGACAAAGAAATCAGGATAGGAGATAAAACTAAGAAAATTTTGGAAGCTGTAAAGCAGATGGATGTATATTCAATATTAAATACAGGACTTAGTAGATATAATAAAGCTGACTCCCTAAGCTGACAATAGGAGAAGGTGAGCTTTTTATATGCAGAATCCTATAAAGGCTCAGAATTAGTGGGACCAGGGTACCTTTAGAAGGGGGAGTAAAGAAGGTAGTTGTGCTATTGGCTCAAAGCTAACTAAGAAACAGTGACATTCCAGAGATACCCAACTCCATTTCACAAGCCTAGCCACTAAGCTTCCCCAACTATGGCAAAAGACTAGAAGTTTATTGTCTAGAAGATATGAAACACTTCTGTGGACATCAGACATAAATGAAGTTAGATAAGCCATTCTAAAAACACGGGTATTAAATAAACACATGAATGGGAATGTAGAGATATCTCCCCTCTTCCTCTTCTGAGCTTCTGGAGTCTGGCAGTCAGACATTCACCTTCCAGACAGAAGACTTGAGAGGACTTCTCTGAGTAAAGACCTAAACATACTGACTTATACAGTCTCACCTCAAGAAACAAAAAGAATATCAAATAAAAAATCTAACCCCTACACTTAAAACATCTAGACAGAAACTAACACACCATTGTAAAGAAATTATACTCCAATAAACATGTAAAATTAAAAAAAAAAAAAACAACTAGAGAAAGAAGAACAAAGAAAACCCAAAGTCAGTAAAAGGAAAGAAATCATAAAGATCAGAGCAGAAGTAAATGAAATAGAAACAAAGAAAACAATAGCAAAGATCAAGAAAACTAAAAGCTGTGCAAATCAATAAAATTAGAAATGAAAAAGGAGAAATCACAACTGACACTGCAGAAATACAAAGGACTATAAGAGACTGCTACAAACAACTATATGCCTATAAAATGGACAACCTGGAAGAAACGGACAAATTCTTAGAAAGGTACAAATTTCCAAGACTGAACCAGAAGAATCAGAAAATATAAACAGACCTATCAGAAGTAATGAAATTGAAACCGTAATTAAAAATCTTCCAACAAACAAAAGTCCAGGACCAGATGGCTTCACAGGTGAATTCTATCAAACATTTAGAGAAGAGCTAACACCTATCCTTCTCAAACTCTTCTAAAAAACTGCAGAGGGAGAAACACTCCCAAATTCATTCTACGAAGCCACCATCATGCTGACACCAAAACCATAAAAAGATATCACAAAAAAAAGAAAATTACACACCAATAGCACTGATGAACATAGATGCAAAAATCCTCAACAAAATACTAGCAAACAGAATCCAACAGCACATTAAAAGGATCATATACCATGATCACATGGGATTTATCCCAGGGATGCAAGGATTCTTCAATATACGCAAATCAACCAATGTGATACACCACATTAACAAAGTAAGGAATAAAAACCATATGATCATCTCAATAGATGCAGAAAAAGCTTTTGACAAAATTCAACACACATTTATGTAAAAACTCTCCAGAAAATGGGCATAGAGGGAGCCTACCTCAACATAATAAAGGCCATATATGACAAACCCACAGCAAGCATATCATACTCAACGGTGAAAAACTGAAAGCATTTCCACTAAGATCAGGAACAAGACAAGGATGTCCACTCTCACCACTCTTATTCAACATAGCTTTGAAAGTCCTACCCACAGCAATCAGAAGAAAAAGAAATAAAAGGAATATGAATTGGAAAAGAAGAAGTAAAACTGCTACTGTTTGCCGATGACATAATACTATACTTAGAAAATCCTAAAGATGCTACCAGAAAACTACTAGAACTAATCAGTGAATTTGGTAAGGTTGCAGGATACAACATTAATGCACAGAAATCTCCGGCATTCCTATACACCAACAATGAAAAATCAGAAAGAGAAATTAAGGAAACACTCCCATTTACCACTGCAACAAAAAGAATAAAATACCTAGGCGTAAACCTGCCTAAAGAGGTGAAAGACTTGTACTCAGAAAACTATAAAACACTGATGAAAGAAATCAAAGATGACATAGACAGATGGAGAAATATACCATGTTCTTGGATTGGAAGAATCAATATTGTGAAAATGACTATACTACCCAAAGCAATCTACAGATTCAGTACAATCCCTATCAAACTACCAATGGCATTCTTCACAGAATTAGAACAAAAAATTTTACAATTTGTATGGAAACACAAAAGACCCCAAATAGCCAAAGCAACCTTGAGAAAGAAAAACGGAGTTGGAGGAATCAGGGTCCCTGACTTCAAACTATACCACAAAGCTACAATAATCAAGACAGTATGAGACTGGCACAAAAACAAAAATATAGATCAGTGGTACAACATAGAATGCCCAGAGATAAACCCATGCACATATGGGCAGCTAATTTATGCCACAGGAGGCAAGAACATACAATGGAGAAAAGACAGCCTCTTCAATAAGTGGTGCTGGGAAAACTAGACAGCTACACATAAAAGAATGAAATTAGAACACTACCTAACACCATACAGAAAAATAAACTCCAAATGGATTAAAGACACACTGTTGGTGGGAATGTAAATTGATACAACCACTATGGAAAACAGTACGGAGGTTCCTTAAAAAACTAAAAACAGAACTACCATGTTACCCAGAAACCCCACTATTGGGCATATACCCCAAGAAAACCATAATTCAAAAAGAGACATGTACCCCAATGTTCACTGCAGCACTATTTACAATAGCCAGGACATGGAACCAACCTAAATGTCCATCGACAGATGGATGAATGGATAAAGAAGATGTGGCACATATATACAATGGACTATTACTCAGCCATAAAAGGAAACGAAATTCAGTTATTTGTAGTGAGGTGGATGGACCTAGAGTCTGTCATACAGACTGAAGTCAGAAAGAGAAAAACAAATACCATATGCTAA
>NC_041227.1:100808138-100822360 GCF_002837175.3 Physeter macrocephalus | reverse complement strand
GATGAATGGATAAAGAAGATGTGGCACATATATACAATGGACTATTACTCAGCCATAAAAGGAAACGAAACTCAGTTATTTGTAGTGAGGTGGATGGACCTAGAGTCTGTCATACAGACTGAAGTCAGAAAGAGAAAAACAAATACCATATGCTAACACATACATATGGAATCTAAAAAGAAAATATGGTACTGATGAACCTAGTTGCAGGGCAGGAATAAAGAGGGAGACACAGATAATGGACTTGAGGACATGGGGTGGGAGGGTGAAGCTGGGGCGAAGTGAGAGTAACATCGACATATATACACTACCGAATGTAAAATAGTCGGCTGGTGGGAAGCAGCAGCATAGCACAGGGAGATCGGCTCGGTGCTTTGCGATGACCTAGAAGGGTGGGATAGGGAGGATGGGAGGGAGGCTCAAGAGGGAGGGGATATGGGGGCATGTGTATGCATATGGCTGATTTGCTTTGTTGTGCACCAGAAACTAACACAGTATTGTGAAGCAATTATACTCCAATAAAGATCTACTAAAAAAAAAGTACCATTAATATCTTCAAAGAGATAAAAGATAAAAAAAAAGAACAAGATACTATTTAAACAAAATTCATAGAACAAAAAAGGGCTCTTAAGGACATACAAAGGGCCAACATGCACAATTAAAAATGTTCAACATTATTAGACTTTAAGGAAATACAAATTAAAACCACACTGAGATACCACTTTCCACTAATTTGAATGTGTGAAAATTAAAAAGACTCACAATACCAAGCATTGGTAAGGAGGCAGAGCAACTATAACTGGTGAAAGTAAAAAAATTTATAATAAAGATGTTAAAAAAAAATTGTATAACCAGTTTGAAAAACTATTTGATGGTTTCTAATAAAGCTAAACATATACCTACTCTATGTCTCAACCATTCCACTATGCTCCTAGGTATATAAGATATATGAAAGCTTATGTGCAGAAAGACTTGCACAAAAATGTTTATAGCAGCTTTATTCATAATAGCCAAAACTAGGAAACTCAAATTTCCAACTGAAGAATAAATGATTGTGTTCAATTCATACAGTAGAATACTACTCAGCAACAACTTGGATGAATACCACATCTCTCAGACATTTTTTGAGCAAAAAAAAAGAAGCCAGATGCAAAAGGATACTATACAATGCCATTTATATTAAGTGTAAAAACAAACAAAACTAATATATCATGATAGAAATCAGAAAAGTGGATGCCTCTGGTCGGTGGAGAATGATTGATTGGAAAGAGGCATGAAGCGCCTTTCTGGGGTGATGGAAATATTCCATATCTTGAATTGGATAATAATATAATTGTAAAGCATTTGTCAGAAATCACTGAACTAAACATTTAAGATCTATATCCTGCTAGGAATGTAGATTACATGAGAGCATGTTTTTTAAACTCATTGAAGTATACACTTAAGATCTGTGCATTTTACCACATATAATTTTATCAAATGAAAATTTTCAGTAAAGAAAAAATTTGAGAGCTCTTAAAAATTAAAATATGAGGGCTTTCCTGGTGGTGCCTGCCAATGAAGGGGACACGAGTTCGAGCTCTGGTCCGGGAAGATTCCACATGCCGCAGAGCAACTAAGCCCACACATCACAACTACTAAGCTTGCGATCTACAGCCCACGAGCCACAACTACTGAGCCCACGTGCCACAACTACTGAAGCCCACGTGCCTAGAGCCCGTGCTCTGCAACAAGAGAAGCCACCACAATGAGAAGCCCACACACCGCAACGAAGAGTAGCCCCTGCCCGCCACAACTAGGGAAAACCCGCATGCAACAAAGACCCAACGCAGCCAAAAATGAAATAAACAAAATAAATAAAAATTTTCAAAAAATTTAAAAATGAGAGCAGAAAGACAAAGATCAATTGAAAAACTGTAAGGTAAGTTTAAGGAAATCTCCCCCAAAGCAGTAAAAAGACAAAGATGGAAAAAGCTAAGAAAATTAGAGGATCAGTCCAGGAGGTCCAATATCCAAATAAGAGTTGCAAGAAGAAAGAAAATCTAAGAGAGGAAACCATCTATGAGATAATTTTTTTCATTTCCCAGAACTGAAAGAGATTAGCCTTCAGATTAAAGGAGCCCACTGTTAGCAATAAATAGGTGAAAACAGAGCCATATTAAAGGACATCACTGTGAAAATTCAGAACATTTTAGATTAAAATCCTATAAGCTTCCAGAAACAGAAACAAAGACAACGGTCCAAGAATTAGAATGGCACTGGATATCTCAACAGCAAATGGGAAGCCCGGCTAAAAATGAAGCAATACTTTTTCAAAATTCTGAAGAAAAATGATTTCCAGGGACTTCCCTGGTGGTCCAGCGGTTGGGACTCTGCACTCCCAATGCAGGGGGCCAGGGTTTGATCCCTGGTCAGGGAACTAGATACTGCATGCTGCAACTAAAAGCCCGCATGCCACAACTAAAGATCCCAAGTGCCGCAACTAAAAGATCCCACACACTGCAACGAAGATCCTGCATGCCACAACTAAGACCCAGCGCAGGCAAATAAATAAATATTTTTAAAAAAAGAAGAAAAATGATTTCTAACTTAGAATTCTAACTCAGAGAAACTTTAAGTATGAGGACAGATTTAAGATATTTTCAAATTTACAAATTTCAATAATTTACCTCTAATAAACTCTTGCTCAAAAAGTTCCTGGAGAAAACCAAAACAAGAAAAAATCCAGAAAGCAGAAGATATGGGATAGAAGTAACAAAGATCTAGTACAGGAGAAACCCCAGGATAAGGGTGAAGGGAGTTGCCAGGATCATAACCATGGACCAGGTTCAAAGAGTAGCCAAACTAGTTTGAAGCCAGTCCAAAGGCTACACAAAAAACATTAGAAGCAACTGACAACATCTGATAATCTTGAGAGGCAAGTGTAGGGCTGAATTAGTGATACTTAGAATACTAAACAAACACAAATAAAACCACAATTATTAGCTCTAGGGAAAACAAAAAATTGTGCGAGAAAAGTAATCATAGCTCACTACATAACTTCGGCTGTGAATCATATGTACATGGTCATAAGGTAAACACTGAATATTTATCTAACCAAGATTACCATATAGCTGTAGTTGTAGGATGAAGTAATAGGGAGAGGTGAAGAGGAAGTGGCTAAGGGGGAAGGGGGGGAAGAAAGTTAAATTCACATGCTCAGAAGTGGGAAGTCAATAGATAATGCCTAGAATATAAAGTAGTCTCTTCTGAGAAGGAGTAAATACCAAGGAAGATTAGGCAACTGCTTATTATTCAACAAATCTTATACAAACTACATAATGCTTTAAGCTATATGCATGTATAGCACCGATAAAAATAGACATCTCAGAAAAAACTAAAAGATATAAAACTGCATGTGTTATGATTAAAATAATATAAAACATTTATTTGAAAAAAGAGTAAAAGCAAATAATTAGGTGTGTTAGGTGACAGGATCATTAGTGAAATTCTCTCCCTTTTCCAGTCTTTCAGTAATACTATTGTATTGCTTTTATAATTTTTAAGCAAATTTTACAAAAGCGCTATTGGGGCTTCCCTGGTGGCGCAGTGGTTGAGAGTCCGCCGATGCAGGGGACGCTGGTTCGTGCCCCGGTCCGGGAGGATCCCACATGCCGCGAAGCGGCTGGGCCCGTGAGCCATGGCCACTGCGCCTGCGCGTCCGGAGGCTGTGCTCCACAACGGGAGAGGCCACAACAGTGAGAGGCCTGCGTACCGGAAAAAAAAAAAAAAAAAAGCGCTATTGGCTGTTAGGTGACATCCCTGTTTGCCTTTATTTACAATGCTCCATCCTTCTCTATAGATACCACCTACTTTTTACAATGCCACCTGAACACCTAATCATCTTTTGTGACTTGGTTAAAACATCACCTCCTCTTTCCTTTCATCCCCAAACTACTGTCTCCTTCATGACCCTGCTTTATCTTGTATGAATAATAAGCTCCTGAAGGTCATATCATGTCTAATTTGTCTTGATACACCTAGCACTCAGCACAGAGCCTAGAACAATATGTAGGCATTTAATAAATAATTAATCATTCAATTATTTATTTATTTCAATAAGAAATCTAAGTGCTTTTGTCAAATCAAACAGACCATAAAATTTTTAAAAAGAGGGAAAAAAGGCAAAAGGAGCTAATAAATTACACACAGAAGAGACTTTTAAAAGGGAAATGTAATTTCTTACTATTAAATTTCATTTTTTCTACTTTAACATTTTTAAAATAATCTACCTTTTAATTCTCTATATAACTCAGGTTGACAAAGTATTATTCAAGTCTTTAATAGGAACTTACCTAGATTACCTTAAGGATAAACTCAAAACGTCTTAAATTCTTCATAAGCTAATGAAAGAGGCAGATATCAGATGATTCCCTAAACTGTGATGTTGAAGAGAATGTATTATATTTTTTAGAAAATTTTTTTCAATTATATTGATCAACAACAAGCTCTTATCCTGATCAGATTCTTTCAACACAAACACTTTTAATGGTGATGCCAACAAATAGCCTCAATTTTTCTGCTACACATAAAACTTTAAAAAGCTATTAATGGCAAAGGGAATAAATTAATAAGAGCTGTTGAAAGCTTCATAAAACACAAATCTATTTTTATGAAACAACTGGCTAGAAAATACACAAAAAGCATTTACATATTAACCTGAAAATTTAACCTTAAAAAAAGTCACAAAAAAACTTTACAACGGGACTTTAATCCCATTGGAATACCAAAAGAAATGGAACTCCTTATTACAGCTAAATATGAAACAAACACAGGTCACTCATGAAGTGGCCTAAAACGTGATGCTGCCTTTTTTTTTTCTTTTTTTTTGGTAATAAGAAAAATAATTTTAAAAATACAACTTAAACTTTTTTGAAAAACACAGATATACAAGGAGACAATAAAAATCACCTTTAACCTCACAACACAGTGATAATGTGTCAATCTGTTAATGTTTTTCAATATATTCTTCAAATTTGTTTTCCTTTACATATATATAATTTTTACAAAAATGAGATCACACATTATATTACTTCATGTTTTCCTCACTATACCATACTGTGAACAGCATTCCATGTTATTAAGTATTCTTCTACAGTATCAGTTTTAATGGGCATATGATATTCATTGTGTGGATAAAACATAATTCATTTTACTAATCTACTGGTGGATACTTAAGCTATTCATAATTGTTTTTTAATTATAAACAATCTAAAACAAATAACTGTTACTAAATCTTTTTGGTGAAAAAGAATATCTTTGTTAATCAGTTCCACAAGGTAGGTAAGAAACGAAAAGCATCTAAAAAACAACCCACAGAACGTAAGCACATCATACATTGTCTACATTAAAAGCAGTAAGCTCGGGGGCTTCCCTCGTGGCGCAGTGGTTGAGAGTCCGCCTGCCGATGCAGGGGACGCGGGTTCGTGCCCCGGTCCGCGAGGATCCCATATGCCGCGGAGCGGCTGGGCCCATGAGCCATGGCCGCTGAGCCTGTGCGTCCAGAGCCTGGGCTCCACGGCAGGAGAGGCCACAACAGAGAGGGACCCGCATACCGGAAAAAAAAAAAAAAAAAAAAAAAAAGGCAATAAGCTCGGGACTTCCCTGGTGGTCCAGTGGTTAAGAATCCGCCTGCCAATGCAGGGGACACAGGTTTGACCCCTGGTCTGGGAAGATCCCACATGCCATGGTGCAACTAAGCCCGTGCACCACAACTACTGAGCCTGTGCTCTAGAGCCCGCACGCCACAACTACTGAGCCCGCACGCTCTAGAGCCCGCATGCTGCAACTACTGAAGCCCGCACGCCTAGAGCCCATGCTCTGCAACAAGAAAAGCCACAGCAATGAGAAGCCCGTGCACTGCGACGAACAGCCCCTGCTGGCTGCAACTAGAGAAAGCCCGCGCGCATCTACAAAGACCCAGCACAGCCAAAAATAAATAAATTAATTTTTTAAAAAGGCAGTAAGCTCGTAGAATTTTTAAGTGTAAGAAAAGACTGAGGTTATATAGGTAAGCCTCACGTCCTTTTCTCTACAAACCGCATACACTTTTATTCCTTTCTTGAGAAATCGAAGAAATTCCACACGCATGAATTTCAGTTACTACAGATTAGCTGAATAACCCAAGTCCCCCCAAAACACAGCTCAAATTTCAGTCATCACATTATATTAATAATTGCATAAAGTACAAATTTCACTGCTATCTCCTCAGTGCACAAATCCCTATGTAAACAAAAGATGCACATCATGATCAGTGACCAACAGTGTCACTTCTTTAAATGTCTGCCCATAACTGGTCACTCAGCATCTGTTATTTAGTTCTCATGTGGAGAGCAAAGGTAGTTACGTAATAAATCCACATGATATTTTATGAAAATGGAGAATCAAAAGAGCCAACAAAGATAAAAATGTAGCAAATAAATGAACTGATAATGCTAAATTCAAATTGAACATAAATGGCGATTTAGAAGAAACAGCTGACCATGGAAATATTGACATTGCTACCTTTCAAGAGACACTAGATATGCATTTAGAGGAACTTAGTGAAAGGTAAATAAGGAAAGTAGTTGTGTTGAAAAGAATGAAGATGCCCCAGAGGAAGCAGCACCGGCAAAAAAACAGAAACAAAAAAACTTTTAAGGAACCCTCAGAGGTACTTTCACAACATTGAAACGAGAAAAAGTGTTGGAAGTAACCCATACTTAGAAAGGACTATGACAATTCACCAAAGAAAAGATGCCCACTCATATTTTAAATTATACAACAAGAAGCTTGAAACTACTCCTGATAGGTTTTTCACAAAGAAATTTTTTAAAGTTCTGATCATTTAAGTTATAGTGTACTAAATAAACAGTATTATTGCGCATTTAAAGAAATATCTATAATGCACCATAAATTATACAGCCCAATTCCAGAATTTGCATTCTAGGACCAAACACATATATACACACCCATAAAGTGTATAAATAACACATACTAAATAATGTCTTTGGTTAATACTGTTTTTCCTTTTCCTATTTTAAATGCAGTAGAGCTGAGTACATTCCATGGATAAGGCCAGAGTTATGATTACCCTTATCCCATCAACACTGGTAGAGGCAATCTGACAGAAAGCTGCAGAAGTCTAACATGACAATCAGAATTGAGATGTGAATTCTAAGCACAAAAATGACAGTAGGAGGAAAGTGAAGAAAGTAAATAATAATTTTGAACTGTCATTTTTAATTTTCCCAACAAATCTTTAACTTCTAAACTAATTTGGAAAGAAAGGATAATTCATATCTTCCAACATACATAATCAAAAAGCAGGGCTCCCCTGGTAGCGCAGTGGTTGAGGGTCCGCCTGCCGATGCAGGGGACGCAGGTTTGTGCCCCGGCCCGGGAAGATCCCACACGCCGCGGAGCGGCTGTGGGCCGCCCCGTGGGCCATGGCCGCTGAACCTGCGCGTCCGGAGCCTATGCTCCGCAACGGGAGAGGCCACAACAGTGAGAGGCCCGCGTACCGCAAAAAAAAAACAAAAAAGCAGTAACTCAGAATATGCACTGCATTTTCGTTATCACTCAGTTTTTTTGCAAATTATACTCTGAATTTTAATTTTATGAAAAGGAACAACTTTTTTTAAATGAAGAAAATTTGGGACTTCCCTGGTGGCACAGTGGTTAAGAATCTGCCTGCCAAGGCAGGGGACATGGGTTCAAGCCCTGGTCCAGGAAGATCCCACATGCCATGGAGCAACTAAGCCCATGCGCCATGACTACTGAGCCTGTGCTCTAGAGCCCACGTGCCACAATTACTGAGCCCATGTGCCACAACTACTGAAGCCCACGGCCTAGAGCCCGTGCTCCACAACAAGAGAAGCCACCGCAACGAGAAGCCCATGCACCGCAACAAAGAGTAGCCCCTGTTCGCCACAACTAGAGAAAGCCCGCGTGCAGCAGTGAAGACCCAACGCAGCCAAAAATAAATAAAATTAAATCTTAAAAAAAAAAAACTACAAGGAGATACTACTTCATATCCACTAGGATGACTAAAATAAGACATAACAAGTGTAGACAAGGATGTGGAAAAACCGTAACCCTCATACATTGCTGGTGGGAGTGTAAAATAGTCCAGCCACTTTGGAAAACAGATTGGCAGTTCCTCAAACTGTTAAATATCAAGGTACCATATGACCCAGAAATTCCACTCCTAGGTATATACTCAAAAGAACTGAAAGCAGGGACTCAAACAGATCTTTGTACACCAATGTTCATAGCAGCATTATTCACAATAACAAAAAGGTAGAAACAATTCAAATGTCCAGATGAATGGATAAACAAAATGTAGTATATTCATTATTATTAATAATATACATATTATTCAGCCATAAAAAGGAATGAAATCTGCTACATGCTACAACATGGATGAACCCTGAAAATATTATGTTAAGTGAAATAAGACATGAAAGGATAAACACTGCATGATTCCACTTATTAGAGGTACCTAGAATACACAAATTCAGAGACAGAAAGTAGAACAGAGGTTACCAGGGGCTAGGGGGTGGCGGAGGAGGGGTTATTATTTAATAATTATAGAGTTTCTGTTTGGGATGATGAATAAGTTCTAGAAATAGATACTGGTGATGGTTGCACAACATTATGAATGTACTTAATGCCAGTGAATTATGCATTTTTAAATGGTTCAAAGAGTAAAGTTATTATTATGTATAGTTTACCACAGTAATAATAAATGACTGAAGTCAGAAAAAAAACAAAATTATGTACATACCTGAGTCTGTGAAGATGAGACAAAAATTCACATGAAATATTTCAGAAGTCCCTTACAACATGGGCTTCCGTGGTGGCGCAGTGGTTGAGAATCCGCCTGCCGATGCAGGGGACACGGGTTCGTGCCCCGGTCCGGGAAGATCCCACATGCCGCAGAGCGGCTGGGCCCGTGAGCCATGGCCACTGAGCCTGCGCGTCCGGAGCCTGTGCTCCGCAAGGGGAAAGGCCACAACAGTGAGAGGCCCGCATACCGAAAAAAAAAAAAAAAAAAAAAAAAGAAGTCCCTTACAACAATGCTAAGACAGTTGAAAATACAATACTGGTCAAAAGGCTATGTTCCTACTGCAATTAGAAATCATAACTGAGTATAATTTTTGCTTTCTATCTCATATGTATGAGAAAAGCATATTATTTTACTTGTTAATGTTAGGAATACACACATAGCTTTTAGAAAGGGTTTTACAGAAGTGCAAATGTCAAATTAGATTTTTTTTTAACTATTGGAAATAATTGTGAGGGACTTAATAAATGTGAAAACTTTAAAAGGCTGAAAAATCCACTTGCAGTGTTTCCACTTGCATAGGGAAATACATAAACATCTATCATTCCAGGTATAAGGACTCAGGATACTAAGATAAACATAAAAGTCTACACTTTCAGCTTAGCTTACCCCTGCCAGGATCACAAAGGCACCGGTGAGAAGTAGACATCTTGGATGCATTTTCAAATCCTCTAACTGACACAAATATATAAGATGAGAAAAGTCTTCTAAATCGCAGTGCAACCTACAATTGTCTATCTTCTAATAAATTCTTCTAACACACACAGAACTGCCATGCAGTGCAGTTCTCTTGGACCTATAATTGTAACCTTCAGTCACATTTCTATAAACTTGCAAATTGGGAGTTTGAGGTATGAGCCACATGTTATTTAAACATTCAGATGAACACATGGAAATGAAATTTAAAAGGTGCAGTTGTCCCTTGGTATCTGTGGGGGACTAGTTCCAGAAGCCTCTGTGGATACCAAAATCCACAGATGCTCAAGTCCTTTACATTAAATGGTGCAGTACAATGAATACAGTCAGCCCTCCTTATGTGCAGATGCAAAACCCAAGGAGGACAGAGAGCCAACTGTATAACTTAAAATAAAACTAAATAAGAAATAACTACTGATTTTAAAATGCAACACATCATCATATAAAGACACCAATGACTGTAACCATCTGCTTCTCTTGATCACCAAACAAATGCTGAACACCTATCTGTGCTTAAAACAGTACAAAGTGGGGTTTTGTTGTTGTTGTTGTTGTTTATTGGGGTACAGTTGTTTCACAATGTTGTGTTAGTTTCTACTGTATAGTGAAGCGAAATAGAGTTCCCTGTGCTATACAGCAGGTTCTCATTAATTATCTATTTTATACATATTAGTGTATATATATCAAACTCAATCTCCCAATTCATCCCACCCCCCCCCAGTGTTTTTTTTTTAAAGATTCCTCCTCAAGAAATTTGTAATCTAGCGGGAAGATTAAATTAATAAACATAAAACAATACCATATGTATGTAAAAATATTAAAATAACAAGGATACAAATTAAGAGTCACAGGAATTCAAAAGTGGTAAGTGCTGGATAATCCAGGAACATTCCAGAGAAGAAGGTACAATTTAGGCAAAGTCTAGAAGTCCAGAAAGATGGGTAGAATCAAAGGAGAACAAACCCTTCATATTCTAGCCTCATCTTGCCTGTCCAACACTCTGTACAATATAAAATTATTAGAATAAATGAAAGCAGAGAAAAAGTCACCCAGACAAATGAGAGAAATATGAAATGAGGAGAACCAACCAATTAGCCCACATAATGCTTACTGTAGAGAAGTTAAAATTTTTTAAGTAGGAGTATATATCAAACTGTGTAAATTATATGAAAAAAAGTTTCCAAAAATTGCATGGACTTTTGACATGACTTTCCCTTATTTTCTATTCCTATCAGTAAGTATTTACTGTTTATGAGAAATGTGTCTCAGAACCAATCAAACCAACGCTCATCTGCAAAAAGTGGGCACTCAAACTTAATCAAAGGTGCTAATTATAACACAAATTAGAAATCTACTAGTCCTGGGACTTCCCTGGTGGTACAGTGGTTAAGAATCCGCCTGCCAATGCAGGGGACACGGGTTTGAGCCCTGGTCCGGGAAGATCCCACAAGCCGCGGAGCAACTAAGTCCATGCACCACAACTACTGAGCCTGTGTGTCACATACTGAGCCCACGCGGCCCAACTACTGATGCCCGTGTGCCCTAGGACCCGTGAGCCTCAACTACTGAGCCCACACGCCGCAACTACTGAAGCCCACACACCTAGAGCCCATGCTCCACAACAAGAGAAGCCACCTCAATGAGAAGCCCATGCACTGCAACAAAGGGTAGCCCCCACTCGCTGCAACTAGAGAAAGCCCGTGCAGAGAAACGAAGCCAAAAAATAAACAAACAAACAAACAAACAAACAAAAATACTCCAAGCTCCCAATGCAGGGGATCAGGATTCAATCCCTGGTCAGGGAACTAGATCCCACAGGCATGCCACAACTAAGAGTTCGCATGCCGAGACCTTCAAGATGGCGGAGGAGTAAGACCTGGAGATCACCTTCCTCCCCACGAATACATCAGAAATACATCTACATGTGTTACAACCCCTACAGAACACCTACTGAACGTTGGTAGAAGACCTCAGACTTCCCAAAAGGCAAGAAACTCCCCAAGTACCTGGGTAGCACAAAAGAAAAAAGAAAAACCAGAGACAAAAGAATAGGGATGGGACCTGCACCTCTGGGAGGTAGCTGTGAAGGAGGAAAAGTTTCCACACACTAGGAAGCCCCTTCACTGGCGGAGACGGGGGCGGGGGGGTGGCGGAAGGGGAGGGGCAAGCTTCGGAGTCACGGAGGGAGCACAGCAACAGAGGTGCAGAGGGCAAAGTGGAGAGATTCCAGCACAGAGGATCGGTGCCAACCAGCACTCACCAGCCTGAGAGGCTTGTCTGCTCACCCTCCGGGGCGGGTGGGGGCTGGGAGCTGAGGCTCTGGCTTCGGAGGTCAGATCCCAGGGAGAGGACTGGGGTTGGCTGTGTGAACACAGCCTGAAGGGGGCTAGTACGCCACAGCTAGCCGGGAGGGAATCCAGGAAAAAGTCTGGACCCCCCCTAAGGGGCAAGAGATCATTGTTTTGGGGAGCATGAAGAGAGGGGATTCAGAGCAACGCCTAAAGGAGCTCCAGAGATGGGCGCAAACCGCGGCTATCAGCGCGGACCCCAGAGACGGGCATGAAATGCTAAGGTTGCTCCTGCAGCCACCAAGAAGCCAGTGTGCAAGCACAGGTCACTATCCACACCTCCCCTCCCGGGAGCCTGTGCAGTCCGCCACTGCCAGGGTCCCGTGATCCAGGGACAACTTCCCCCGGAGAACACACAGCACGCGTCAGGCTGTTGCAACGTCATGTCTGCCTCTGCTGCCGCAGGCTCGCCCAGCATTCCATACCCCTCCCTCCCCCCAGCCTGAGTGAGCAGAGCCCCCGAATCAGCTGCTCCTTTAACCCAGTCCTGTCTCAGGGAAGAACAGTTGCCCTCAGGCAACCTACACACAGAGGCGGGGCCAAATCCAAAGCTGAAACCCAGCAGCTGTGCCAACAAAGAAGAGAAAGGGAAATCTCTCCCAGCAGCCTCGAGAACAGTGGAGTAAATCTCCACAATCAACTTGATGTACCCTGCATCCGTGGAATACCTGAATAGACAAGGAATCATCCCAAAATTGAGGCGGTGGACTTTGGGAGCAACTGTAGACTTGCAGTTTGCTTTCTGCATATAATTTGTTCCTGGCCTTATGTTTATCTTAGTTTAGTATTTAGAGTTTACTATCATTGGTAGATTTCTTTATTGATTTGGTTGCTCTCTTCCTCTTTTTTATATATATAGATATATATATTTTTTTCCTTTTTCTCTTTCTGTGAGTGTGTATGTGTATACTTCTTTGTGTGATTCTGTCTGTATAGCTTTGTTTTTACCATTTGTCCTAGGGTTTTGTCTGTCCATTTTTTGTTTTTTTTTTTTAGTATAGTTTTAGCACTTGTTACCACTGGTGGATTTGTTTTTTGGTTTGGTTGCTCTCTTCTATCTTTCTTTCTTTTTTCTTTTTTTTTCTTACTTTTTAATTTTTTTATTTTTAATAATTATTTTTTATTTTAATTATTTTATTTTATTTATTTTTTCTTTCTTTCTTTTTTTCTCCCTTTTCTTCTCAGCCGTGTGGCTGACAGGGTCTTGTTGCTCCGCCCAGGTGTCAGGCCTGTGCCTCTGAGGTGGGAGAGCCGAGTTCAGGACATTGGTCCACAGAGACCTCCTGGCTCCACGTAATATCAAATGGCGAAAACTCTCCTAGAGATCTCCATCTCAATGCTAAGACCCAGCTCCACTCAACGACCAGCAAGCTACAGTGCTGGACACCCTATGCCAAACAACTAGCAAGACGGGAACACAACCCCACCCATTAGCAGAGAGGCTGCCTAAAATTATAATAAGGTCACAGACACCCCAAAACACACTACTGGACACAGTCCTGCCCACCAGAAAGACAAGATCCAGCCTCACCCACCAGAACACAGGCACTAGTCCTCTCCACTAGGAAGCCTACACAACCCCCTGAACCAACCTTAGCCACTGGGGTCAGACACCAAAAACAACGGGAACTATGAACCTGCAGCCTGTGAAAAGGAGACCCTAAACACAGTGAGTGAAGCAAAATGAGAAGACAGAGAAACACACAGCAGATGAAGGAG
The DNA here is from genome assembly GCF_002837175.3 of Physeter macrocephalus. NCBI lineage: Eukaryota > Metazoa > Chordata > Mammalia > Artiodactyla > Physeteridae > Physeter > Physeter macrocephalus. Next base: position 100,808,731 of record NC_041227.1, on the reverse strand, counting down.
CAAGGTAAAAAACCCACCAGGCCAAACAAATGAAGAGGAAATAGGCAGTCTACCTGAAAAAGAATTCAGACTAATGATAGTAAAGATTATCCAAAATCTTGGAAATAGAAAGGAGAAAACACAAGAAATGTTTAACAAGGACCTAGAAGAAATAAAGAGAAAACAAACAATGATCAAAAACACAATAAATGCAATTAAAATTCTCTAGAAGGAATCAATAGCAGAATAACTGAGGCAGAAGAACAGATAAGTGACCTGGAAGATAAAATACTGGATATAACTACAGCAGAACAGAATAAAGAAAAAAGAATGAAAAGAATTGAGGACAGTCTCAGAGACCTCTGAGACAACATTAAACACACCAACATTCGAAGTATATGGGTCCCAGAAGAAGAAAAGAAAAAGAAAGGGACTGAGAAAATATTTGAAGAGATTATAGTTGAAAACTTCCCTAATATGGGAAAGGAAATAGTCAATCAAGTCCAGGAAGCGCAGAAAGTCCCATACAGGATAAATCCAAGGAGAAACACGCCAAGACAAATATTAATCAAACTATCAAAAATCAAATACAAAGAAAAAATATTAAAAGCAGC
>NC_041227.1:100807512-100808128 GCF_002837175.3 Physeter macrocephalus | reverse complement strand
ACCTACAACCAAGATTACTCTACCCAGCAAGGAAATCATTCAAATTCATTGGAGAAATTAAAACCTTCACAGACAAGCAAAAGCTAAGAGAATTCAGCACCACCAAAGCAGCTTCACAACAAATACTAAAGGAATTTCTCTAGGCAGGAAACACAAGAGAAGGAAAAGATCTGCAGTAAAAAACCCAAAACAATTAAGAAAATGGTAACAGGAACATACATATCAATAATTACCTTAAATATAAATGGATTAAATGCTCCAACCAAAAGACATAGACTGGCTGAACGGATACAAAAACAGGACCCATATATATGCTGTCTACAAGAGACCCACTTCAACCTAGGGACACATACAGACTGAAAGTGAGGGGATGGAAAGAGATATTCCATGCAAATGGAAATCAAAAGAAAGCTGGAGCAGCACTTCTCGTATCAGACAAAAGAGACTTTAAAATAAAGACTATTGAAAGAGACAAAGAAGGACGCTACATAATGATCAAGGGATCAATCCAAGAAGATATAACAATTGTAAATATTTATGCACCCAACATAGGAGCACCTCAATACATAAGGCAAGTGCTAACAGCCATAAAAGGGGAAATCGACAGTAACACAAT
>NC_041227.1:100806532-100806892 GCF_002837175.3 Physeter macrocephalus | reverse complement strand
CAGAAGGAAAGAAATCATAAAGATCAGATCAGAAATAAATGAAAAAGAAATGAGGAAACAACAGCAAAGATCGAAAAAACTAAAAGCTGGTTCTTTGAGAAGATAAACAAAAATTGGTAAACCATTAGCCAGACTCACCAAGAAAAAAAGGGAGAAGACTCAAATCAATAGAATTAGAAATGAAAAAGGAGAAGTAACAACTGACACTGCAGAAATACAAAGGATCATGAGAGATTACTACAAGCAACTCTATGCCAATAAAATGGACAACCTGGAAGAAATGGACAAATTCTTAGAAAAGCACAAACTTCTGAGACTGAACCAGGAAGAAGTAGAAAATATAAGTAGACCAATCACAAG
>NC_041227.1:100800989-100806175 GCF_002837175.3 Physeter macrocephalus | reverse complement strand
GCTACCAGAAAACTACTAGAGCTAATCAATGAATTTGGTAAAGTTGCAGGATACAAAATTAATGCACAGAAATCTCTTGCATTCCTATACACTAATGATGAAAAATCTGAAAGAGAAATTAAGGAAACACTCCCATTTACCACTGCAACAAAAAGAATAAAATACCTAGGAATAAACCTACCTAAGGAGACAAAAGACCTGTATGCAGAAAACTATAAGATACTGATGAAAGAAATTAAAGATAATACAAACAGATGGAGAGATACACCATGTTCTTGGATTGGAAGAATCAATATTGTGAAAATGACTATACCACCCAAAGCAATCTACAGATTCAATGCAATCCCTATCAAACTACCAATGGCATTTATTACAGAACTACAACAAAAAATTTCACAATTTGTATGGAAACACGACCCCGAATAGCCAAAGCAATCTTGAGAAAGAAAAATGGAGCTGGAGGAATCCGGATCCCGGACTTCTGACTATACTACAAAGCTACAGTAATCAAGACAGTATGGTACTGGAACAAAATCAGAAATATAGATCAATGGAACAGGATAGAAAGCCCAGTCATAAACCACACACATATGGTCACCTTATTTTTGATAAAGGAGGCAAGAATTTACAATGGAGAAAAGACAGCCTCTTCAATAAGTAGTGCTGGGAAACCTGGACAGCTACATGTAAAAGTATGAAATTAGAACACTCCCTAACAACACACACAAGAATAAACTCAAAATGGGTTAAAGACCTAAATGTAAGGCCAGACACTATCAAACTCTTAGAGGAAAACATAGGCAGAACACTCTATGACATAAATCACAGCAAGATCCTTTTTGACCCATCTCCTAGAGGATTAAAGACCTAAATGTTAGGGCAGACACTATAAAGCTCTTAGAGGAAAACATAGGCAGAACACTCTATGACATAAATCACAGCAAGATCCTTTTTGACCCACCTCTTAGATAAATGGAAATAAAAACAAAAATAAACAAGGAAACCATAAAGAAGACGAAAGACAACCCTCAAAATGGGAGAAATATTTGCAAATGAAGCAACTGACAAAGGATTAATCTCCAAAACATACAAGCGACTCATGCAGCTCAATATCAAAAAAAACAAACAACCCAATCCAAAAATGGGCAGAAGACCTAAATAGAAATTTCTCCAAAGAAGACATACAGATGCCCAAGAGGCACATGAAAAGCTGCTCAACATCACTAATTATTAGAGAAATGGAAATCAAAACTACGAGGAGGTATCTCCTCACACCGGTTAGAGTGGGCATCATCAGAAAGTGTGGAGAAAAGGGAACCCTCTTGCACTGTTGGTGGGAATGTAAATTGATACAGCCACTATGGAGAACAGTATGGAATGGTAAAAATACAATTTACCACATTATTACTATGAGCTTTATTCTGTTAGCTTTCTCCTTTATTCAAAAGGCACTAAGTTGTCCCATTCATTCAGTCAACATTTTAATAAGCCCTACCAGGCACCTTCTAGACCCCAGAGTTCTCATTCTGAAGGATTTCAGAATTCAACATAAAGTAGAGGAGACAGCCAATTAAACCAGCAGCTACAATGCAGCGGGATAACTACTACAATAAAAGTATATTACAGCAGGAGAGAAAGTAGGAGCAATATCAGGGAAGGCTTCTAAAAGGACTTGATGCCTGGGTTCAGTTTTGATGGATGAGGATCTAGTAAGGCAAATAGTTCAGGGAGAAAGATGCATGTAAATTCATTGATGAGCATGTACTTCATGCCAGCCTCTATGTCAACTTCTAGAAATAAAAATAATACACTGACGCTAATTCAAGATACTAGTAATCTTCTCAAAAAATTACTTCATAGAGAAAAGGCTTAAAATTTGGTCTTAAAAATGAGTTCACACTGAATTTTTTTAATGAGTTCACTGTGCACAAAAAAAGTAAATATTGCATGATTCTATTCATATGAGACTCAAAAATAAGCAAAACTAATCTACAGTGATAGAAGTCAAAACAATGGTTACCTCTGAAGGGCAGTATCAACTGGGAGAGATTAGGAGGGAACCTACTGGGGCAGTGGGAATGTTCTTTATCTTGGTTTTGCATGGTGGTTACTTGGGTACATACCTAAAATTTCATCAAGCTGTACAGTGAGATTCTGTTGTATGTAAGTAATGAAGGGGGGCATTCCCAGATCTAGGAAGCAGCATTTTCAAAGACACAGAGTATTCAAACAAGGACCAAATCACAGAAACTACCAGGGCTTGCCATGCTGAAAAGACTGACTTCAAACCATGTGTACCTTCCACTGAAAGGCACTTGAGTAAAATGACCAGATGTACATTTCAGAAAGACTATTCCAGATGTATAATGGATTGGAGGGGTACGAGACTAATAGTCCAGGGGACAGATGAAGCCCTTTTCTAAGGCAATGACTTTACAGGTGGAGAAGAAACAGAAGATAATAAGAAGTTAGCACCAAAAGGACACTGTGACTGATTAAATGTGAACAGAGGAAAGAAAGAGTCTCAACTGATGAGTAGGTTTCTGGCTTGGGCCCGAAGTTGCATTTAGTTTTGGACTCTACTGAAATAATATAAGAAACATGCTCCACTCAAAATGGAACATTTTTCTATGAGATGTTATTCATTGCCAAGTGTTCATTCAGTTGATGTCCTATTTTCCTTTATTATTTAAATATATTTGCTTGGGACTTCCCTGGTGGCACAGTGGTTAGAAATCTGCCTGCCAATGCAGGGGACGCGGGTTCGAGCACTGGTCCTGGAAGATCCCACATACCGCGGAGCAACTAAGCCTGTGCACCACAACTACTGAGCCTGCGCTCTGGAGCCCAAGAGACACAACTACTGAGGTCCATGCACCTAGAGCCCGTGCTCCACAATGGGAGAGGCCAGCGCAATGAGAAGCCCGCGCGCTAGCCCGCACTCGCCACAACTAGAGAGGGCCCACGCGCAGCAAAGAAGACCCAACACAGCCATAAATAAAAATTTTTTAAAATAAATATATTTGCTTGGCAATCATCTGTCAACTTCAATTTGAATCTCTATGGTACCAGCGATGTGACAATATAAAATGTTTCCACCATTAGGTAATTGCTCCTTACTACACCTCTAAGCCTACAAAGAATAAGCAATTTGTCCTTCCACAATCAGCTGTAAAGAGGTATTCTCAAGTCAGCATCTCTGACAAAATGAATAACTTCTGATCTATAAAATTCTATACAGTAAAAGATTTCATTTATAGATGCTTACATAAACTAAAGAATCTCTAAACCAAATTTATTAATCAAACAACTGTTCCAAACCCACCACAGCTTCCTACCACAGCTACTCACCAATAGATTCCAAACCAACTTTAAAGCAGAGCCAAAAATGACATAATAATATGCCTAATACAACTAACCATTTTTTAAAAGCAAAAGATGCATTTAAATACATATATACTATAGATAAGAAAACATGAGTTTTAAGCCTCTGGGCACACACACATGAGCACACACACATATCCGAACCAATTTTCCTCTAAAAATTCAATCTGGTTTTTAGAAAAGATTGCTTTGATATGCAATTCACTTATTCAACAAATATGTATTGATTAGCTAATGTATGACAGGCACTGTAGAAGTGCTAGGGATACAGCAGTGAGTAAGACACGTCCCCACCCTCATGGAATTTTATACCCTAGTGTTATATGATCATGAAAACTGTATTCTGGGGCAATGTCTTCCTCCTACCCCAGTCTCTATGTGAACACTGCAGTGAATCTGTCCTGAGCCTTAAATTAAGATCCACATGACTGAAGATTAAGTATAAGGATTACTAAAAAGGAACTTCAAAATAATTAGTTGGTAAAAACACAGAAGGCCTCTCGGAAATTAAAAAGTAGAGATATAAAAATTATTTTTTAAAAAGCACTAGACTGGGGACTTCCCTGGTGGTCCAGTGGTTAAGACTCTGTGCTTCCACTGCAGGGGGCACAGGTTTGATCCCCGTCCACTGCCCGGCAGGTGGGATCGATCCCTGGTCAGGGAAACAAGATCCCGCAAGCTGCGCGGTGGTGTCCCACCAAAATGGAAGAGTAAATCAAGAAAGAGGAAACGAAGAATACAGACAACAGGATCCAGCACAGGACAGCGAAGGAAATCCCCAGAATAATGGTGAGGAAGATCCCAGGATGGCAGCTATGCTTTAAGCACAAAGGCAAAAGGTACAGATTTGGAGCAGGCCAGAAAGTTCCAGGAAAAGTTTTTTCTAATATGGTGAACTGAGTGAACACCTGATATATATTAACATATGGAGTAGGGACTTCCCTGGTGGCGCAGTGGTTGAGAATCCACCTGCCAATGCAGTTTCGATCCCTGGTCTGGGAAGATCTCACATGCCGCAGAGCAACTAAGCCCATGCACTGCTACTACTGAAGCCCACGCTCCTAGAGTCTGTGCTCCGCAACAAGAGAAGCCACTGCAGTGAGAAGGCTGTGCACGGCAACTAGGGAAAGCCCACGAAGACCCAACACAGCCAAAAATAAATAAATAAATTATTTTTTTAAAAAAACAAAACATATGGAGTAGATTTAACATTTGTTGGTAACTTTGGTGGTTGAATTATAGTAAATAGAAACCTAAGCAAATAGAAACCTAAGCAAATAATATAAAAAGCAATTATTAAAGGAAATATTTAAGAGGAAATCAAGTGTACAGGAAAGGAAAAGTAATCCTAGTATATTAAATAGCTTGGCTGTGAACAGCATTTACAAAGGCCTAATTATGTAAATAGCGAACAATGATCCCTAACCAAAATTAAAATATGCATATACTAAGATAAGGAAATGGGAGGATAGGAGCATGTGTGTCCTTTGAGGACTGGTAGCAGTATAGAAAAAGAGCCAAGTCCTCATCTTTAATAGTGGGAACAAAATAAATACTCCTTAAATGGAAAAAAAAAAGTAGCAATACAACCATATAATTTCAAGACATAAAGACCAAATTAGGTCTTCCCTGGTGGCGCAGTGGTTGAGAGTCCGCCTGCCGATGCAGGGGACACGGGTTCATGCCCTGGTCCAGGAGGATCCCACATGCTGCGGAGCGGCTGGGCCCATGAGCCATGGCCTCTGAGCCTGCGCATCCGGAGCCTGTGCTCTGCAACGGGAGAGGCCACAACACTGAGAGGC
>NC_041227.1:100785706-100800522 GCF_002837175.3 Physeter macrocephalus | reverse complement strand
GCGTACCACAAAAAAAAAAAAAAAAAAAAAAAAAAAAAAAAAAGAAAAGGCCAAGCTGAGGCAACCAGAGTTAGGACTTCAGGTATGAAGAATGAGCCAGACATGCGAACATTTGTAAACAGCCTTTCCAGACTGAGAGGAAAACAGCCTGAGAAGAAAGGAATTACAGGATCTGATTTGAATTTTAAGATTACACTGGCTGCTGTGTGAAACTGGGAAACCACTGCATGGCATCTTAGCAAGAGATGATGGCATCTGGGACTAGCGTAGTGGCAGTGAAGATGAGAAGTCAACAGACTGGACTGGATACCAAACTACATGACTAGGCAACAGACTCAAACTGGGGATAAGAGGTTAGGTCAGATGGTGAAAGAGAGGAACTAAGGATGGCTATAGATTTTTGGCTTTACCCACTGTGTTGGAATAGTGGTGCCATTTACTGTCACGGGAAAGACTAGGAGAGGCCTACCTTGATAGAAGGGCCTTTTCACAATGCAATCTCTCTAGACTCTTTTCCAAGTCATTAGCAAAAGGCAAGACACCACAGCAAACCTTGAAAGTTTTTTCTGCAAGGGGTAAGATGCTAAGACATTCTAACTTTACAGAAATGAAAGAGGAGAACATCCTCTGTAAACCTCATTTTAGCATAGATTTGCTCTTAATGCAGTCCAGTATCGAGGACTCCAACAACCATCAATTTTCCTGAACCTTGTTCACAAGATAGTGATGAACTTGGGATTCCTCTAAAGTAAAAAGAGCCTTATGTTAAAAAATCCCTAATGAAAAGGGGTGACAAGGGAAAGCCTTCATCTCTGAATAGATGGGTCTTCTAACAGACAGGTCTCTGACTATAACAGTAAATACCATAAAGCTAGTTTTATCAGGCTTTGGGGTGAGTAATTAACTATCCACCTCTGACCTCCAAGAGCTCTTTATTATTAGAAGAAAGGAAAGAGGCTGAGTGGGTGGCTCAATTTAAACACAAATATCATGAAGCCCAAAAGGTAAAAGCAGAAGCATAAACAAGCCCTGAAAAGAGAAGCCATGCTTTCTGGAAACAGTATGGAAAGAACTGTCATCAACAAGGACCTACTGTATAGCACAGGGAACTCTACTCAATATTCTGTAATAACCTTCATGGGAAAAGAATCTGAAAAAGAACAGATACATGTATATGTATAACTGAATCACTTTGCTGTACATCTGAAAGTAACACATTGTAAATCAACTATACTCCAATATAAAATAAAAATTTTTTAATAATTTTTTTTAAGTTTAAAGATATTTTTTAAAAAAACAACTGTCAGTCCCATCTTAGCCTTCTCAGTACTACTATCAAACAACCAACCTTTAATTTATAAATAAAAACCTCTTCACCTCTGCAGCTGTTTAACATTGGAGCTTCTAAACTCTCAGCATTAATCTCTAGTGCTCCAAAAACAGATTTTCTATAGCCACAGCAACAATAATAATCACTTCCCTAACTTTTCCTGGGACCTATCATAAAATCAAGTGCCAAAATTCTTCCCTGTCTCCTGAGAAAACACCTGGCTATTGGTTGGTCACCACATTCCCAAGTCTAAGTGACTTACACATCTTCTGGAAGGCAACCCTGAATGCTGTCACTGTGAAGTATCACTAACCAAGCACAAAGACAAACAATGAACAACAAACAACAGCTGTCCAGTTTGGTAAATGGGGAGGCCATTAACCATCAAGTGATGTCACCTCATTCTGCTCATTCCCCCCATATCCAGGGTTCATTGGTGTATTTATCTCCTCTTTGTCACTGACACTTCATATGGAGTGTCAAACTGGAGATTATGAAGAATAGAACCTTTGTAACTACTTAGGTGATTACATATAAGCAGACGAATTTAAAATTGCCCCGTTTTTCTCCTTTACATATAACAGCTGGCGAGGCATACTTGCAAAAGGCTTGACACAAACCTACCATTCCACACTAATGCTAGAGTGTTCACTGGTAAATTTAGCAAATCTAGATGAAGGCAAATTAGTGCTTTAATAAAAGAGAATAGTGCATCCCAGAAGGTACCAACTGTGAAATTCAATTTCCATTTATACAATGATATTTTATACTAAACCAGCTAACATCACATCATAGGTAGTATAATACTAATGAAATTTTAATATTAATACTACAAAACATGGAGAATAAAATCTTGGTTGGGGAGTCAATGTTTTAGAGCATATTAGGGTTGGTGGATAAGCAAAATGAAAAGCTCTGAAATCCTCAACTATTACATGCCTAATTATTCCACTAGAAAACACAACAAACTTTAAGTGACTAGGAAATTAAATTCTTTAATAAACAATTAATTGAGCACATACTATGAAATGAGTACGGTGATAGGGCGCTTCCAGATCACCAAATACTCCCACACACACTCCGCATTCCTACAACACTCCCTTCTATAGCACTGGAGCACTTAATATACTGCATGTTAATCATTTATAAATTAAATACATATATACTACATTTTGAAAATATTATGCCCATTATCAAAACAACACAAAAGGGCCTTCCCTGGTGGCGCAGTGGTTGAGAATCTGCCTGCCAATGCAGGGGAAACAGGTTCGAGCCCTGGTCTGGGAAGATCCCACATGCCATGGAGCAACTGAGCCCGTGAGCCACAACTACTGAGCCTGCGCGTGTGGAGCCTGTGCTCTGAAACGAGAGGCCGCGACAGTGAGAGGCCCGCGCACCGCGATGAAGAGTAGCCCCTGCTCGCCGCAACTAGAGAAAGCCCTTGCACAGAAACGAAGACCCAACACACCCAAAAATAAATAAATAAATAAATTTTTAAAAATAAAAATAAATTAAAAAAAAAAAAAACACAAAAGGGGCTTCCCTGGTGGCGCAGTGGTTGAGAGTCCGCCTGCCGATGCAGGGGACACGGGTTCGTGCCCCGGTCCGCGTGGATCCCACATGCCGCGGAGCAGCTGGGCCCGCGAGCCATGGCCACTGAGCCTGCGCGTCCGGAGCCTGTGCTCTGCAACGGGAGAGGCCACGGCAGTGAGAGGCCCGCGTACCGCAAAAAAACAAAAACAAAAACAAAAACAAAAACACCACACACAAAGAAAGAATCTTAACATAGAAGTTCTAATATTTTATTCCCACTTGCCATGGACAGTCCTACACACACCTTACAATATATACTGTACACTTCGGTGGAGATCATCGGCCCAGGCTATAGGAGAGGGGTCTTAGTCCTCTCTGTTTCTTCAGTGTCTAAGTCATAGACAGCGCTCAGTAAAAATTTGCTGAATGTATGGGCAAAGAGACACTTGAAAACGTGAATCCACAACATAACTCTTTTGACATCAGCCAGCTGCTTAGTCTAATACAAGTGCCAAATTCTACTTAAAGAAAGGGATTAGAAGAAATTTACCTACTGTATTTTATTACTACAATTTAAAAGCTAAGGACAATTTTAATTCAGCCAATTCTTAATTTTTTAAAAAAAGCCTTATAATTCTGTTTCCAGAATGATGCAAGGAAGGAAGAGAGGAGCAGGAAGAAAGAATTAAAGACCTGGAGAAGATTTTTTAAGGTTTCTTGAGAGTTCTGAAATGCTCTAAACTGCAATTCCTTTCATTCAACGTTTTTTTATTGCTATGTTCCAAGCACTCAGAATACATTTTTAGGAATACACAGCCACAAACTTAAGATGCAATAAGGAAATGAAGTAAAGAGATGAAGAACTTAGATGCTAAAATTCTCACTATCCATAAAGTACAGTAATACTGTACTTTAGAAAATACATGCAAATGAACCAGAGTCAAGCCTTCAAGGGAAAGTTTGTGTTCTATTTAAGAAAGACAGATACAAGCCAAAAATAAAAGCTACCACTGATACATCTCCCTTAAAGAAAAAAAAAAAAAGTTAAGGTATATTTTAAGGAAATTATTAATTTTTATTAAACTGATATACAGTGTAGCTAAAATAGTATGCAAAACCAATCTTTCTAATTTCTAGAGCTTCTGAAATGTAAATGAGAAGTCATTAGCCTGCCCTTTCAGTAGGAGTTATCTGTCACAATAACACTCCATTTCCAAGGCCCCATTTTGCAAGATAAACTGCTTGTAACTCCATATTTGTAGGTGGCAATATGTACTTGATATTTTTTTAATACTATCTAATTGTGGTTAGGTATTATTTAGTGCTCATTACTTTTAAGTAAAGCCAAGCAAGTAGGTATTTCAGTAGTTTATCAAGCTTGCTTTTTACTTGTACAGTGATTCATATAACACACAATATGCATTTGTCCAATCCTTTCCCCCTTCCCATTCACCTTATACAATATAAGCAAGCAGCTAAGACTAAGGATGGAAGTTTCAGTACCTATTTACATTATTCACATGCCCCAAAAAAGTTCTCAAACTATTTTCTAGCTCTATCAAAAGCTTTATAAATTCCTTCTATAACCTTACTAAAAAAAATTCTACATCAAAATCTGACATCTACTAGCATAAACAGTGTCATATTCAAAAGAACTACCCACTTTATAAAAGAAAAAGCTGCTGGTTTACATTTAAAAATGCTATGTTATCAACTTGCTTCTCTTTCTTGCCTTAATTTTCCTCTGCAGCAAAAATGATAAAACATAAATTCATTCAAACAGCAGTTAAATAAGGTTTTAACAAATATTTTGCTACCTCTTCAAATATATGCTTTAAAATTCAACAAGCAAACACTTCCTAACAAATTGAACAAATACCTTCGGTCAAATCACTTTAAAATACACCAACTATTAATTTCCTTTATATTTACAAAGGTAGAATCTTAGTTTTATATGAAAGTAGGCAGGCTAGAGTTGGATAAAAGTTTAATTTCAGAATTCCTTAATGTCAGCTAAAACACCCTCAAACTTAAGAAACTAAACACTTCTAAACCTTGAAGCTGAAATCAGTTTGACTGATGTCCTCTTTCATGCCATGTAAGCCATTGCCTAATTGAGGCCAGACCTGTCAGGCTCAACAGCATCCCAGAAATGACTAGCCTTCTAGAGCTGGAAACACATCAAGAATTTGGAATATTTCTCATATTGAAGAAAGGAAAAAAGTTCAAGTGAGATTGTCCCTAAGAACAATCAGTATACTGTTCCACAGGGTAAAAAAAAAAAAAAGACCTAAAAAGCATATTTTTGTTATTCTGGTCAGTCCACAAGAATATATCAAAATTCTTTATCTATTTTCAGGTGATGGCCCACTGAACTTACCCCTTTCCTTCCTACACATGAACAAGAGTTCACTATTAAATTCTCATTTTGAATGCCTGTCTTGTAATCTAGATTTTTTATTTTATATCTTTAGCTACTAAAACCATCACCTGGAGCACGGCTGGTTTCTTGACTTAGAAACCTGTTACCAATAATGCCTAGCACCTAAGCTGCTTAATGTTTTTCACTTCTTACCAAGAAAATCCATTAAATGTCGAAAAGAAATAAACACAAGCGCGCGCGCACGCGCGCAAACACACACACACACACACACACACACACACACACACACACACACATTGAAATCCCAGTCATGAAAAATTAAGTCACATTCTGGCCATAAACCGTGCAATAGACACTTCGAGTTAGCGTGTGCCTTAGTGATCATGGACAGCGGTATCAGAGTAAGTGATAGGGGGTTGGAGGTGGTTGACAACATACAGTGCATCAGAGCCAATAAGCAGCAGGCTAGGACTGACAGCAAGGCCGGTCTCTAAAGGGAGCTATAACACAATATCAGAATGCTGGATTTCCGAATGCCATTTTATGGGGAAGGAGGGGATGAGAACTGGGGATCAAGTGCAATGAAAGGCTCTGACCAACGTCTGAGGCGATGAAACCGAAGACAAGGTCTTCTGGCAACACCAGCTGTCCAGTCTCATCTCACCTCAAACACAACTCAATTTCAGGTCGTTCTTATCAAAGTCAGCTGCTCAAAGGGTGAGGTGGTGGCAGGCAGGGGATGGTGACAGCCCCCAAGAGACTGCCAAAAGCCCTTGGAAAAGGCAGAGACACTACAATTGGAAGGGGCTTGAAGGGGCTTCTACTTCGCAAAAGGAGGGCTTTGCAGCCGCCTCCCCTCTCCCTTTCCAGCCGGGGTTGTTAGGTAGGAGGTTAGGATGTTGCTGGAGGGTTTATGAAGGAGTGATAGGAGAAAATGGCAGTAAAGGATGAGGGGGGCTGGAAGGGCTGGTGCCACCCAAGAAAAGGGGGGAGGAGGGACTTCCCTGGACACATCCAGGATAACAACGTCACCACAGAGCAAGGGCAGTGCCCTGCTAGCGCCTGACACCCCTCTCTCTGGGAAAGCTTCGCCCCCGTCCACACGATCCCAATCCCCAAACACTGCTCCCACTCGACCCTTCTCCCCCACGGTATCCCCATCGTGGCCTCCTTTCCCTTCCGCCTCAGGCCCCACGCCCTCAAGCTCCCCTCCCCTTCCCCGGTCACCCACCCTCAGGGCACCCCGTCGCCGGCCTCCCCGGCAGCTCGCCCAGACCCCTCCCCCCTCACCTCTCCTCAGCGCCTCCTCGTAGCTGAGGAATCCGATCCGTGACTCCTTGGCGCCCATGCTCCCCTCATCCCCTCGGCCGGGGGTCGGAGCCCGATCTCGCCCCCACCCCCCTCCCGCCTTCTCCTCGGCGTCCCTGGCAGACGGTGTTGGCGTACCCCGGCCTCCTCCTCCCCCCACACTAACAAGTGCGGCTTCTGCCCCGGCGGCTCCTCCCGGCCGCCGCCACCGCCTCCATGCCGAATCACGTGACCCGCTCCCACCCCTCCCCCCCCCCCCACACTAACAAGTCCGGCTTCTGCCCCGGCGGCTCCTCCCGGCCGCCGCCACCGCCTCCATGCCGAATCACGTGACCCGCTCCCACCCCGCCCCCTTCCCCTCCCTCTTACTCCGCCCTTCTCCTCTCTCCTCCCCTCCCTTCCCTTCCCTCCTCACGCCCTCTTCCCTCCCCCGCCTGCCCCGCCGAGGGTCACCTGACCCGAGGCCGGGGATTGTTCCGGGTAATGGCCGCCAGGGACCACCCACCCCGCCCCGCCCCGCCCCACGCTCGCCGCGCGCAGGGGCGTAGGGGCGAAGCCAGACCTCGCGCGTAACGCATCATCGCCACCTTCCGGCCAATCCGAAGCCGCGAGGCCCAGGAGCCTCCGCCCTCCTGGGGGGCAGTGACTTCCGGAGCGCTAGAGGCAGTCCTCTCGCCCACACGTTCTGGCGCTCGCTGGGCGGGGTCGGAGCCCTTGACTGTTGGTCTGGCCTGGGCTCAGACGCATCTTGAAAGAGAAATGGAATCTTAGGGTGCCGGGGTCCTAGCGGCGCGGTTCGTGAGAGAAAGGAGCGGGCAGACGGTGCATTCCTAACGTTAAGGACATTTTTGATTTGGAGGGAGCTGTGAAAGGAAAGGAGACTCTCAAGGATTTCATGTCACCAGAGAATTCTTTATCCTAGTGGGGCGATCCTTAAGGAAAGGGAATGTTGTGACACAGTTGAGAAGATCTTCCTTTTCGCGTTACCCCATCCCCCATCCCAGTTGACGCTAGATTTCCTTTCACTTAACGCTCAGCCAGCCGGCCCTGGGCGCACCTCCTGCTCTGAGCCTGCTTCGTGTACACAGGCTTTGGAAGCTCTTAATGCAAAGGCTTAGCTTGCTGATCTGCAAGAGTTGCTCCCTGCCAGAAATGTGGGAGTTACAAGGCTGATAACAGCGTTTCTTACGGTTTTTTTTAATTATTGTTTTTTTTTAATTGTGGTAAGGTATAAGAGAATTGGCCATGCTAACCATTTTTAAATATCTCAAGAGCAGAATTATACAGTACTTCCCTTTTTGTGACTGGCTTATTTCACTTAGCATAATGTCCTCAAGGTTTGTCCATGTTGCAGCACAGTATCAGAATTTCCCAGGTTTACCATATGACCCAGCAATTCCACTTGTGAAATTATACCCAAAAGAATTGAAAACAGGGACAGGAACACATATTTATACATCTGTGTTGATAGAATATGATTCACAGTAACCAAAAGGTAGAAGCAGTTCGTCCATCGACAGATGAATAAATAAATACAGTATATGCGTACAATGGAATACATTCAGTTCCTTGCTTTTTTTAATTCAGTTTGCTTTCGTTAGTCTTCACCCTGAAAGCCACAGCATCAGACTTCTGGATAAGGAAACACAACCATTTATTTGAAAAATAAGCATTTGGATTAGATTAGACTCAAGGTGCTACTTAGGTAATTGAGGGGCAGCAAAACGGTTTTTAGTTCCTAAAGCCAACATATTATAATACGTCCTGCTAGAGAGAGAAGGTAATAACTCTTTCTCTACTCATCTTTCCTGGCAGACTGGATCAGCGGCGTGGCATCAGTCACAGTGCTGCCCTTTCCAGTTCACTGTGAGGTAGTTAATCTTAAGGCCTCAGATTAGTTTCACTACTAAAAGGCCATGAATAAGGGGGTTGGGAATGTACTTCAAAGCCTTTAATTTCCGGGTGATTAGTTCGGCATAGGCATAAGTCTCCAGACAAAACAACTCAGTCATCTTCAGCCTGCAGTTAGATTATAGTAATTAATGGGAAGTGAAGCTTAAGAAAGGGCTCAGCTGTGGAGAAAAGACCCTCAAGAGTTTAATTGCAACATGCCTTGGCATTATTACTGTCCTAAATAATCAGTACCTAAAGGCGACCTTGCTGTACGAAGGACAGACCTGGGTGATTATCTACCCTCTTGATTTACAGTAGAATTGGAAGCAAATTGTTTTATCTCTTTGTAGTACTTGCCCCGCTTGAAAGGTGGGATTGGGTTGGAATTAATCTATCTCATAAAATAGTAAATCATTACAAAATACTCAGGAAAGAATAGAAGATAAACTATATAATGAAAGATATAAGAGCAGTACTAATACACAGCAACTTTTAAGATTTCCTCCTTAGTTTTAGGCCCAGCTTCCCCTAGAGCCATAAAAAATTTCACCCCATCACACAGTTTACCATGGATTACTGCACAACTCAAAATTATGGGTTGAGGTAGAAAACTAGGAAATACTATTTCTCCCTTGTCTAAGTTAAATTAAGCATATTATTGAAGGCAGTGAAGCAGATAGTTATGTCTGATGAGAATTTTAAATGTTAAGCTGGGATTAAAACCTGCCTTTCTGTTTGTATTACATGGTATCAGGCAGTCAAATGTTAAACATCCCTCTATAACTTAAAATTGATACAGCACTTAAGTTTGATGATGTAGAAAATCTAAAGCCTACCTCTTATGCTAAAAGGAATTCTATTAATCATTTAGTTTGTTCAGTTTCATCATCTTTCACTTCATCCATTGAAGAGTTGACCAGCCCCCTGACTTTAAGCTTTAGGTCGCACTTGGGCAACCATTGCTTTAACTATGATTACATGTCGAAAGAGTTATCCATACGAAGATGTAAAGCATGGGAGATTGGTATGTAATTTCTACTTCCAGTTGGGCAATCCAAATGACAGTGTTCCTCAGTTTATATTCCCAGAGAATTGACATAGTAATAGGATAGAGTCATTTTAGTACTTACCAAAGAAGCTTAAGTCACAGACAAGGAGGTCACTACAATAAAGAAGGGGTGGAACAGCACCTGACTTTTGTATAATTGGATTGCCACAAAGTGAAGCCAACACTATAGGAAGTGTGACTCTACAATAAGAGAACTGATTTTCCAGAATTAGGGACTTGTTACATTATGGTGACACAATGTGAAGTTGTGGTCACCATATATACATTTTTGGGGGGGCCGTGCTTCATGGCTTGCAGGATTTTAGTTCCCCAGGGCCACAGCAGTGAAAGCACCAAATCCTAACCACTGGACTGCCAGGGAATTCCCTACTTGTATTATATTTTTATTTAAAGCATTTTAAGTTTTTTGTTTTTTTAAAAAATAAATTTATTTTTGGCTGCGTTGAGTCTTCGTTTCTGTGCGCGGGCTTCCTCTAGTTGCGGTGAGTGGGGGCCACTCTTTGTTGCGGTGTGTGGGCTTCTCATTGCCGTGGCTTCTCTTGTTATGGAGCATGGACTCTAGGCACGCGGGCCTCAGCAGTTGTGGCACACGGACTCAGTAGTTGCGGCTCATGAGCTCTAGAGTGCAGGCTCAGCAGTTGTGGCACATGGGCTTAGTTGCTCCGCAGCATGTGGGATCTTCCCTGACCAGGGATCGAACCTGTGTCTCCTGCATTGGCAGAGAGATTCCTAACCACTGCGCCACCAGGGAAGTCCCTTAAGCTATTTTTTAATGAAAATAATACCACTCATTGTAAAAAAATTTTTTCCATCAGTACAAAAGTGTATCTAAAACAAAAGATCACACTCCCGGCTTCACCCAGTCTCATTCCTTAGGAGTGTGTATCTTTCCACTTCTCTGTGACTATACCCACCATACTTTTCATGAATATAAGATATGCATCTATACTCCCTTTATTTTTACACATATTTTTCAGTCTACCTACTGAGCTGCAGTTTCTTTCTTCACTAAATAGAATATCCCAGACTGCTTTTCTTCTCAGCATACAGAACTATCTTACTCTTTTTAACAGAAGCATAGTATGCTGTATTTAATGTATAATTAACCAATTACCTATTGAGGAACACTAGATTGTTTCAAGTGTTTCAATATTACAAATACTGTTTCAGTAAACATCCTAGTACATATATCCTTCTTTACATATGTGAGTGTATCTGTAGATGGAATTTCCAGAAGTGGAATGGCAGAGTCTGAGAGTATGCACCTTTTAAGTTTTAATAGATGGTGCCAAATTGCCTGCCTGAAAAGTTGGATCAATTTACATTCTAATCTAAAAAAATAAAATAAAATAAAATAAAATAAAAATAAAATTTACATTCTAATCAAGAGTATCTGAGAAAGCCAGTTTCCCCTCACCCTTGCTAACATTAATATCAAGTTAAGCTGATTTTTGTTATTACCATTTACCTATTACAAATCCTATGAACAAAGAATTGAATCCCTGCTTTTCTAGACATGAAATTCATTTTCATTTTAAACCTGGACAAAATATTTCAAGAATGACTAAAGAGATGTCATTCTCTAATCAGCAGTTAGAGATGTTTCTCTTTCCTATCTATCGTTCTTAAAGAGGTGCGTAGGGGCTTCCCTGGTGGCACAGTGGTTAAGAATCCACCTGCCAATGCAGGAGACATGGGTTCGAGCCCTGGGCCGGGAAGATCTCACATGCCGCGGAGCAACTAAGCTGGTGCGCCACAACTACTGAGCCTGAGAGTCACAACTACTGAAGCCCGCGAGCCTAGAGCCCGTGCTCCGCAACAAGAGAAGCCATCACAATGAGAAGCCCACGCACCGCAACAAAGAGTAGCCCCTGCTCTCAGCAACTAGAGAAAAACCCGCGTGCAGCAGTGAAGACCCAATGCAGCCAAAAATTAAATAAATGAATAAATAAATAATTTTTTTTTTAAAAAGGTGCCTAAAATTGGCAAGATTTCAACAGGGCCCATCCCCTAAGAGCTTCCAACTCACGAGATACCTAAGCTAAAACTAAGAATGGGAAAGAAGTACAACGTTCAGAGTGAGGGCCTTTAACTTAGACCTACTTTAAAGTTTTCTTCTGTCTTAACCACAGTCCATGCTTGGCAAACATTTTACACTATCCACTGAACCTGTGAGTAGATGTTTTGCCTTTATAATGCTCCTCTGTTGCCCTCCTCCACCCCACCTGCAATTAACTTGTATTTGTGTCTTTTTTAAATTAATAGTTTACAAATGTTAGGAAATGGGTCTTAAGGACAGGACCATCAGTGGCTGCTTTTTCTTGTCAGCTACTGAAAAAGCAATCAGCTTCCTTTTAGTCCTCCTCTGATCTCCTTATTCCTTCCGATATGGCAATTTCATTGTACTCTTAGGCCAGTCTTTTCCAGCAAAATTGGAACTACAAGTTTGAGAATAAGTCCATTAATTGAATTCCACTCAGCAATTAAAACACAGAATAATACAGAATCCAGCTCTGAACAGATAGGATATACCTTACTTCAGTTTCTAGGTCCTAAATAGCTTTGTCAAGTCATCCAAAGTCCAGCTTATCAGTCTAATACGCTTTCTTAGATATCTGAGAGATGCCAAAGGATTTCTTCATCTAGTAGATGAGCGCTTTAAACTCAGTCAGGCTTTTCTCAGGTCTTAAATTCTATGATCTTACTATATCTTGAAATGTACATTCTCTTGCCAGCTCAGATCTGGTCTTTTGGGGGGTTGTTTGTTCGCTTGTTTTATTTATTTATTTATTTGTTTGTTTTTGGCTGCACTGGGGCTTCGTTACTGCGTGCGGGCTCTCTCTAGTTGCGGCTACTCTTCGCTGCGGTGCACTTCTCATTGCAGTGGCTTCTCTTGTTGCGGAGCACGGGCTCTAGGCACGCGGGCTTCAGTAGTTGTGGCACACAGGCTCAGTAGTTGTGGCGCACGGGCTTAGTTGTTCCGCTGCATGTGGGATCTTCCTGGTCCAGGGCTCGAACCTGTGCGCCACCAGGGAAGTCTTCAAATCTGTTTTTATTTTTAGTTCAGGCTGAGTTTTTTTTCTCACATGGCTAATTAATGCAATGTTTCTATTCTGTTTCCCACCTTTTACTGAACTCCCAGTCTGCTGTTTGTCTAACTGTCCTCCATCTCTTGAGGCTTCCTTTTGATCAATAACTATTATTTTGATGGAGGAGGCTATGCATGTGTGGCGGCAGGGGGTAAGTGGGAAATCTCTATACCTTCTGCTTAATTCTGCTGTGAACCTAAAACTGCTCAAAAAAATAAAGTCTGATACTCAAAAATTCTGATACAGAGATGCGCCTGCCTACGTATCAGTTTTTAATAGCTAGTGATTGTGCTATACTTTGGGGTTTACAGTGGAAGTGAGGATGGAGTAAATCATTGGAGTCTTAAAAGGAGTTAGGAGGTGAAGCTAGCTATACAGTATGTGTAAGTTGTGATTGTAGGTTTAGGTGAAACGTTTGTTTGATGTTACTGATCCAACAACTAACATCGTTTAAAGTCCCAGTATTGGGCTTCCCTGGTGGCGCAGTGGTTAAGAATTGAGCCACACTACTGAAGCCTGTGCACCTAGAGCCCGTGCTCCACAACAAGAGAAGCCACCACAATGAGAAGCCCATGCACCACAACAAAGAGTAGCCCCCGCTCGCCGCAACTAGAGAAAGCCCGCGTGCAGTAACAAAGACCCAATGCAGCCAAAAATAAATAAATAAAATAAAGAAATTTATTTTTTTTTAAATCCCAGTATTTTCTTCTAAAAGGATTGGAAAGCTATACAATAGCATTTGGTCAAAAGTTTTCTGGCAGTTATGTTCAATTACTGGCCCCCCAGGGGTTGGGGGTTAGAATCAAATCTGGATTTCTTTGAAAGAGGAAGGAAATTCTCACAATAAAACAGGAAGTTGGGCCTTCCCTGGTGGCGCAGTGGTTGAGAGTCCGCCTGCCGATGCAGGGGACACGGGTTCGTGCCCCGGTCTGGGAGGATCCCACGTGCCGCGGAGCGGCTGGGCCCGTGAGCCATGGCCGCTGAGCCTGCGCGTCCGGAGCCTGTGCTCCGCAACGGGAGAGGCCACAACAGAGGGAGGCCCGCATACCACAAAAAAAGTAGTTGTGGCACACAGGCTCAGTAGTTGTGGCGCACGGGCTTAGTTGTTCCGCTGCATGTGGGATCTTCCTGGTCCAGGGCTCGAACCTGTGCGCCACCAGGGAAGTCTTCAAATCTGTTTTTATTTTTAGTTCAGGCTGAGTTTTTTTTCTCACATGGCTAATTAATGCAATGTTTCTATTCTGTTTCCCACCTTTTACTGAACTCCCAGTCTGCTGTTTGTCTAACTGTCCTCCATCTCTTGAGGCTTCCTTTTGATCAATAACTATTATTTTGATGGAGGAGGCTATGCATGTGTGGCGGCAGGGGGTAAGTGGGAAATCTCTATACCTTCTGCTTAATTCTGCTGTGAACCTAAAACTGCTCAAAAAAATAAAGTCTGATACTCAAAAATTCTGATACAGAGATGCGCCTGCCTACGTATCAGTTTTTAATAGCTAGTGATTGTGCTATACTTTGGGGTTTACAGTGGAAGTGAGGATGGAGTAAATCATTGGAGTCTTAAAAGGAGTTAGGAGGTGAAGCTAGCTATACAGTATGTGTAAGTTGTGATTGTAGGTTTAGGTGAAACGTTTGTTTGATGTTACTGATCCAACAACTAACATCGTTTAAAGTCCCAGTATTGGGCTTCCCTGGTGGCGCAGTGGTTAAGAATTGAGCCACACTACTGAAGCCTGTGCACCTAGAGCCCGTGCTCCACAACAAGAGAAGCCACCACAATGAGAAGCCCATGCACCACAACAAAGAGTAGCCCCCGCTCGCCACAACTAGAGAAAGCCCGCGTGCAGTAACAAAGACCCAATGCAGCCAAAAATAAATAAATAAAATAAAGAAATTTATTTTTTTTTAAATCCCAGTATTTTCTTCTAAAAGGATTGGAAAGCTATACAATAGCATTTGGTCAAAAGTTTTCTGGCAGTTATGTTCAATTACTGGCCCCCCAGGGGTTGGGGGTTAGAATCAAATCTGGATTTCTTTGAAAGAGGAAGGAAATTCTCACAATAAAACAGGAAGTTGGGCCTTCCCTGGTGGCGCAGTGGTTGAGAGTCCGCCTGCCGATGCAGGGGACACGGGTTCGTGCCCCGGTCTGGGAGGATCCCACGTGCCGCGGAGCGGCTGGGCCCGTGAGCCATGGCCGCTGAGCCTGCGCGT
>NC_041227.1:100759927-100785548 GCF_002837175.3 Physeter macrocephalus | reverse complement strand
CAACGGGAGAGGCCACAACAATGAGAGGTCCGCGTACCGCAAAAAAAAACAAACAAAAAAACCCCCCAAAAAACAGGAAGTTGACAAGTCCCTCACTCCTTCCTATTTAACATCTTCCCACTGCTCCAACATTTGGTATGAATGTTGCAAATAGTTCATTTTAACATTAAGCATTTTTCTGTGTGCAAAGGACTGTGCTGAATCAAAGATGAACTTTTTAAAGCCTGTGGGAAGTACTATGATTAGGATAAACACAGTATGTTATGGGAACCGAAAGTAGGGAGAGGTGTTAGTCCAAACTGAAGAAGTAGGGAGGGAGGGAAGTCTTGGGCGACGGGAGTCTTGAAGGATGAATAAGAAATCAGCCATTCATTCACTCTTTTTTTTTTTTTTTTTTTTAACTTTTTGGCACGGCATGTGAGATCTTAGTTCCCCAACCAGGGATTGAACCTCGGCCACAGCAGTGAAAACACCAAGTCCTAACCACTGGACCACTAGGGAACTCCCTATTTTTAAACGCTTTCTTAATTGCTGTGTTGAAAATGGGCGGGTGAGAGAAGAGATAAACACAGGGTAAACACAAGGAGACCAGTTAAGAGGCAATTACAGATATCCAAGCAGTGAGGTTGAGGGGTGAGAGGCTGGGTCCAAGATAATAATTTGAAGGAACAGCCAACAGGACTTATTGACAGATTGGATTGGGATGTCTGAGAGAATATTCAAGAGTGACTCCCAGGTTGGTGGCTCAAGTAACTGGAAGGATAGAATTGCAATTCACTGAGATGAGAAAGGCAATTGGAGGAGCAGGTTTGTGGGGCAAGATCAGGAGCTCAGCTTTGGACCTGTTATGTTTGAGATGCCTGTTAGACCCCCCAGTGAATAGAGTTAAATACTTGTCTGACGTTAGAAAGAGTCCAGGCTGGAGATATAAATTGAGGAGTCATTAGAGATTGATGGCATTTAAAGTCACGAGACTGGATAAGATCTGCAAGGACATGTTCCACTCCCAAAGGGCTTCCAACATTAGAAGTTCAGAGATGGGGAACAAGCAAGAAGACTTAGTGAGAAGGTGAAGCCAGGGAGGTAGGAAAGCAAATAAGGGGAGGGGGCATGCCAAGAAAAAAGAAGAGTGTGAATAAAGGCACAGAGATATATAGTAGAACTCCAAAGAAGCTCTGCTTCATCAGAAATGCCTTTTGTACCAGGGCTTCCCTGGTGGCACAGTGGTTGCGAATCCACCTGCCAATGCAAGGGACATGGGTTCTATCCCTGGGCCGGGAAGATCCCACATGCTGCAAAGCAACTAAGCCCATGCGACACAACTACTGAGCCCGTGTGCTGCAACTACTGAAGCCCACGCGCCTAGAGCCTGTGATTCACCGTAACAGAAGCCACTGCAATGAGAAGTCCGCGCACCACAACGAAGAGTAGCCCAGCTCACTGCAACTAGAGAAAGCCCGCGCGCAGCAATGAAGACCCAACACAGCCAAAAATAAATAAATAAATAAAATAAATTTTTTTAAAAGAAATGCCTTTTGTACCAACAAAATCAAAGCTAGCTGCTAAAACAACTGAAAAATCAAAATCCATTATTAACTGGCAAGGCAACAGTTATCACTTTTACCACTTGGTAAGAATTATAAGCATTTGAGGAATGCTTTCAGGTAGATTTTTTTAGAACTTAGTTTGTTTTTGTGAGATTTCTATTTTGCTGTGATCTCTTTGAGCTTGTCAATGGGCAATACTGGACAGAAGGTTCTCGGGACAAGAGGCACCATTGAAATTTGATCTAAAAGAATGAATTAGGCTAAAGTATAATAATTAATGGTTGAGGGAATTCCCCTGTGGTCCAGTGGTTAGGACTCTGCGCTTTCACTGCTGAGGGTTCAATCCCTGGTCGGGGAACTAAGATCCTGCGAGCAACGCAGCCAGAACAAAAAAATTAATGGTTGAAAGTAGATCTCTACAAATGCATGAACTTTAGCCTGGATGTCACTCAGAAGAGATTGTTGAGGCCCATACTTCTGTGTACATTAGTAAATAATACTGACATCCCAATTAATTCATACAAAAATCTAAGAGAGTAGCCAATAAATACAAAGATTGTTCCCAGAAAATCCATAGGGAAATGGTTCAAATTTCCTCCACTCAGTTGAACTATCTTTTAACTAGTAGCTCAGACCACGTCCTGGACTCATGGGCAACCTTCTGATAAAAGGGTGTTAAATTAACCCAAATCTTCTCGTTTCTGTGGCTATGGAACAAAAACAAAGATGGGCAGAGTTAAATTCTAGTTAATAGGCCCTTGTGTGCATTTATTTAACGGCACCCAACTTAGCATTATACAAACACTAGTATAAGGATTTTCTCTATCCTCAATACTCCATCCCTCATTGATCTTCAACTTTTCACTCTTCTGAAGTGCTAGAGCACTCATTGTAATTACGTTCTAGTACGTATGTCTTTGCTTACATGAGTGAGTATGCCTATGCTACTGTATGTGATTCTGGTTATTACTGCTGCACAAGAAATTACCCCCCAAAACTTAGTGACAACATTTATTTTGCTCATGAAGCTGCAATTTGGGCAAGGTTCAGTGGGGATAACTAACCTCTGCTCCATTTAGTGTCAGCTGCAACAGCTTGAAAGCTAGGAAGTAGGAATCCTCTGAGGGTTCGATCACTCACATGCCTGGCAGTTGATCCTGGTTGTTGGCTGAGACCGTAGCTGAAACCGTCAAGTGGAATGATTACACGTGTAATGTGTTTCTTCTTTCCTCACAATGTTGTGGCTAGCTTCCAAAGATGAGCGGGGCGGTGGGGGTATTAGCCTAAGCTATATCACCTTTTATGACATAGCCTTATATATAATGCAGTGTCACTTCTGCTGCATTCTAATCATTGAAACAGTAACAGAGTTCTGCCCAGGTTCAAAGGGAGGGGAAATAGTCTCCAGAAATATTGCTGTGCCACAGTCTGCCCTCTGGTCACAACAATTTACATTCTTCCCATATGCAATATACCTTCACCCTTTTCTCCAAAATTCCCGTTATGACATCAGGATCAGACATGGAGTCTGGGATCTCATCATCTAGATCAGGTCCATCTGTGAGTGAGGCTCCTCGGTTGTGTTTTGAATACAGTATCTCTTGACTTGATCACCTGTTCTTTGTAAATATACACTGAGGTTATTCAGGGAAAAGGGACCATGATGTAGGGAACTTACTTTCAAATGGTTCAGGAAAAGACTATTTTTATACACACACAATTTCTGGAAATAATTTCCCCACTCCTTGAGCCTGAGCAGAAATTTGTGATTGCTTTAATGAATAGAATGCAGCAGAAATGGCACTGCGGCATTTTATTTATATATATATATATATATATATATGCATTGTAGGCACATATATATGTAGTGTGTGTGTATATATATATGTACATATGTATTTATATATATAAATATATAAAGAGAATGGGAGAGAGGGAGAATGCCAATGATAAAGCAAATTCAGTAAAATGTTAACAATACATGAATCTGAGTAAAGGGCATACAAGTATTATTTGTACTATTCTTATTTTTGCAACTTTCCTGTAAGCTTGAAATTAATTCCAAATAACAAAGTGAAATAGTCAAAATTCAAAAAAAATGAAATAGGTCTGAGCATTAACATTTTGATATATTTCATTCCAGGGGCAAGTCCTGACTTGACCTTTCTATTAACTTTTGGACATTAAGACCCTTTAATTCTCCCTTTTCCCAGATGTCTACAAGAAGACACCATCACCTCCCATACTTTAGCCTACATTCCTCCACATCCCATTTCCTTAAAGAACTAGTCTTGGAAAGATCCCTCTCTGACAGGGGAGATTTGGCCTCGCTGAAACTCAGCTTTTCTTTGGTCTTTGCGTTACCTACACACTAAAGGCATCTGTAAGTGTGGCTCGGCTTGTGGAGAAATTATACAGAGGGTTGCACATCAGCCTCCATGTAACAAAAAGAGACTGGGATTAACTCTCTTGAAGAACCATCATCGTGCTCCCAGAGCACAAACTCTAAAAATAGTGGCTGCCCAGAAACAACTTTCTCATGTTTCTAGTTTGAAAAGGACACTTAAAGAGAAGGCGGGTCTTTTTAGTCAGTGTCACAATCCCCAAACAAGCAAAGAATAATCACTAGTAAAAGCCCCAGTTTAGGAACTGTTAGTACCTCTACAAGCACATGCTGGCCATTTAATAAATTTATTCATGGCAATCATGTATACAATTTTATTCATTCAAAGCTGATTATTCTGAAATCCTTGCATCAACAACAGATGTGTTATCACCTAAAAATTAGTATTAGCAATACCGAAGATGTATAAAGAGTTCATTTGCAAGATATGTAATCAAGGATCATCCTCTTAAACAATTTAATAATAATTGCTAGCACTTATTGAGCTCTTATATGTGTCAGACACTGGATTAAGGTCTTTTTTATATATTGTTAAATCATTTAATCTTTTTTTGGGGGGGGTTGCATTGAGTCTTTGTTGCTATGCACGGGCTTTCTCTAGTTGCAGCGAGCAGGGGCTACTCTTCATTGTGGTACACTGGTGCATGGGCTTCTAATTGCGGTGGCTTCTCTTGTTATGGAGCACGGGCTCTAGGGCACACAGGCTCTAGAGCGCAGGCTCAGTAGTTGTGGCGCACGGATTTAGTTGCTCCACAGCATGTGGGATCTTCCTGGACCAGGGATCGAACCTGTGTCCGCTGCATTGGCAGGAAGATTCTTATCCATTGAACCACCAGGGAAGTCCCAACTCATTTAATCTTCACAACAGCCCTATGAGGTATATATTATCATTATCTCCATTTTACAGATGAAGAAAATTGAAGTTTATCAGGTTTAAATAATTTGCCCAGAGTCATACAACTAGTTAATGGAACTAGGATTTGAACCCACGCAATCTAGATCCAGAATCATGCTCATAACCTATACTTACACTATGGATTATAAAATAAAATAAAGTATGAACTTAAGCATGTTGCTACTTTGTGAGTTATTTTTCCTTTGTGAGAACATTGATGAGTTTCGCCCACACATATGCTGAACATTCATTCTTTGATAAATTAGCATTGTTTCTCATGATGAGTATACTTAGATAACTTCTTTGCCATTAGACTCATAGATCAAGGAGTTAGTAAATTCTTAGGATAGAGCAAATCAGTCTGGCCATTCTTTTGGATCCTAGAATAACCTCGCTTAAATGTAATTATGTTCATTTAGTAATTCACTTATTCAACAAACATTTTTCAAATAACCATATGGGGTAAGAAATTGGGGTGAGATGCCACCTGGACAGATTTGTTAGCTGCCCATAAAAGGCTTCCCAGGTTGACACTAATCTTAGTGCAGTCACCTCACTTGAGGAACTTTTAGGTTTACAAACTCCATTTTATCAGATTGATCATTTCTCACAGACTGGATTATGCTAATAAAATGACCATGAAACATAGGACCTTTGTTTCTGAGCATGATGCAGTTAAAGGGACCTAACCCTCTGCCATAACAACTAGGAAACCAAACAAAATATATAAAACAATTATTTTCAGACATTGGACAATAGACAGTCCAGAACTGACGTCGTTGAGAGAAGAAAAACAAATGAGCTGAGTTCTACAACTGTCCTGGCTTTATGCCTAGAAGCACATTCTGGATCATAAATTCACAACACGGCAGAACACAGCAGTCTCACTGAGTTGAGAAGACAGAGAATGGAGTTCAGGGTCTCTGTGGCAGCTGGAAGTTGCTAGACAAAATAGCAAAATGGAAGATGTTATATAATAAGAGATCCAAAAATCTGCTGAGGGCCTTGAGTCTTTGCTGGATACTAATGTGGCCATACCTAGAGTTAAATTCCAGGAGAATGAGCATGGAATAATCAAAGAGATATAACTGAACAATTCCCAGAGTTTATACAGGGCTAAGAAACATTCTGACCAGTCTGAGTAGAAAGACTTCACTGACTACCCAAGACGTTCAAGAGAGACCTCAGAAGTGTCAAACATTACCAGTTGGTCTAAACTACCTCTGAAGTAAATTACACTCTAGACCTGCTTTAACAAAACTTTAAAACAAGCCTCGAAAACATCATATTAAGCTGAAAGTAACCTAAATGTCTGGTAAAACAAAGGCCTATGGTGTTTAAGGGAAGACTACAAAATTCAGGCACTCAGCAATGTTAACATCCTAGCATCTGATAAAAAATTACCGTATATGCCAAGAAGCAGGAAAAAGAATAGCCTAACCAGGAAAAAAACCAGTCAACAGAAACAGACCCAGAAATGACAGAGATGATGGAGTAAGCAGACAAGAATGATAAAACAGCTATTATAACTACATTGGGGTATTTAAAGGAAAACACAAACATAATGAGGAAAGAAATGGAAGATATAAGAACCAAATAAAACTTCTAAAGGTGAAAAATATAATACCTGAAACAAAAAGTTCAACATGGCAGCTAGCTTCCCCCAAAGCAAGTGTTCGGAGAGGAAAAAAAAAAAAAAAAAAAAAAGGCTGCAAGGAAGAAGGCACATGCCATTTATGACCTAGTATATTCCTTTTCTATTGCAGTAATAATTTAACACAAACTTGGTGTCTTAAAACAACACAAAATTTATTCTCTTACAGTTCTGTAGGCTAGAAGTCTGATGTGACTGTCATCTTGAGGAGACTCAAAAAGCCTTATGGAGAGGTCCAGCTAATGAGGAACTGAGCCCTCCCACCAACAACCAGCACTAAGTTGCCAGGCATGCAAGTAAGTCACGTTGGAAGTGGGTGCTCCAGCCCCTGTCAAGTCTTCAGATGAGGCAGCCCTGGCTGACACCTTGACTTCAACTTCATGAGAAACATTGTCAAACTCACCAAACTAAGCCACTGCTAGATTCTTGACCCACAGAAATTGTGTCAGATAATAAGTATTGATTGTCTTAAGCCACTAAAATTTAAAACAATGTAGTTTCCAGCAGCAGCAGATAACTCATGCAAGAACCTCTTCAACAAATAGTACTGGAACAACTGGATAGCCATTTAAAAAACAAACAAAACTCCCCCCAAACTGATATATTCATACAATAGAATACAACTCAGCAATAAAAAGGAACAGACTATACATCCATGTGACAACATGGAAGAATCTCAAAAACATTCTGCTGAGCAAAAGAAATCAGGTGTGAAAAGTACCTCCTGTATGATTTATTCATATGAAACTGTAGAAAAGACAATTGATGATGATGTAAAGCAGACCAATAGTTACCTGGGCCTGGGGGTGAAGGCAGAAGGAGGAGGGAGGAGTGAAGGTTGGCTGGGAAAGGAGAAAGGAAATTTTGGTGTGATGGGAATGTTCTGTATCTTGACTGTAGCTCTATAGGTTATAAGGGTGTATTTGTTAATACTCACTGAACTCTATGCTTGAAATGGGTTCACTTTACCTCAGTAAAGTTGAATTTTAAACTGAAAAAAAAACCCATGAAACAAATATACATACCTAAATGGTTAGTGCCTTTTATATAGGAGAAATTTCTTCCAGTATATATGATAATATTAGTCTCTATTAAGAATTTCCCAGGGACTTCCCTGGTGGTGCAGTGGTTAAGAATCCACCTGCTGGGCTTCCCTGGTGGCACAGTGGTTGAGAGTCCGCCTGCCACGGGAGAGGCCACAACAGTGAGAGGCCCGCGTACCGCAAAAAAAAAAAAAAAAAAAAAAAAGAATCCACCTGCCAATACAGGGGACACAGGATCAATCCCTGGTCCGGGAAGATCCTACATGCCGCAGAGCAACTAAGCCCACGTGCCACAGCTACCAAACCCCGGGCGCCTAGAGCCCGTGCTCCGCAACAAGAGAAGCCACCACAATGAGAAGCCCGCGCAACGCAACGAAGAGTAGCCCCCGCTCGCCACAACTAGAGAAAGCCCGCACACAGCAACGGAAGACCCAACACAGCCAAAAAAATAAATTAAATTAAAAAAAAAAAAAAAAAAAAAGAACTTCCCAGGACTTCCCTGTCTGTCCAGTGGTTAAGATTCCGTGCTCTCACTCCCGATGGCCTGGGTTCAATCTCCCTGGTCAGGGAACTAAGATCCCACGAGCCACACGGCATGGCAAAAAATAAATAAATAAACAAAGAATTTCCCCCTTCCAGCATCAGGGAACCTGGGAAACTAAATTAATAATCTGAAGATTTTTTTGGTCAGCAGGTCCTTTTGTTATAGCTCTCATGATACCTGATGTCATTCTTGTCACTCTAATTACAAATTTCTGTGAGTACTTGACTGACATCTTTCTCTTCCAGTAGACAATAAAGCTCCCCAAGGGCAGAGACTGGGCTTGTTTCACTCACTTCTATATCCCCCGAGTCTAGCATAGTGGTTGGCACAGTGTAAATATACGTATTTGGTAAATTAATTCTCTACTTCATTCAACGTACACAAGCTAGTCCTATAAATACAAAATCCTTCACAGATAAGAAATTGAGTCCCACTACTGTATAACACAGGGAACTCTGTAATGACCTATGTGGGAAAAGAATCTAAAAAAACGTGGATATATGTGTATGTATAACTGATTCACTTTGCTGTACAACAGAAACTAACACAACATTGTAAATCAACTATACTCCAATAAAAAAGAAAGAAAGAAATTGAGTCCCTTCTGTCCAACAGATGGAGAAACTATGGCCTCAAATACCTCACTCCGCCATGCCCTTTGTGAGTGTTCTCTCTCCCTTCCCTTTCTCTAACCACTCCCCATCCCTAGTCCATCTCTCTTCTTTAACTGGCTCACTTCTCTACCTGTAGATGACATCAGAGATGCTGCCCTTGGTTTGGGTGGCTATCCTCCTTGACATTCTCATCTTTTCACTCTAATCTGGCTTCTCCACTCCAGTCAAGCTAATGTGATCCCTTTCCTGCACACAATTCTTCCTTTTTTACCATCTCCGTGACTTTGCCTATGCTATTCCATCCACAGAGAAATCCTAATCCCTTCTTGCCAATCCATCAGATTTGGTCTATAAATTATTTATTTTAGGAAATCATTCTTACCTAACATTTCTCAATCTCTATGCTCTGATTCTCACCAGCCCTTTGGATTTAACCTGAAACATGGGGACTTTGCACTTATGGAGATGTCACCCACTTGTATCATCATGATGGATTTGTATGAAGTTATGTACTTTCCACTGACTATGAACTCCTTCCAAATGGTACCTGCTTGCTTCTTTCCCTTGTATCTGTTGTATCTTGTAGTTGTAGTTGTAGCTGATCAACTACAAGTTGATCCCTTGTAGTTGTATCTCATGCAACTACTCAGGACAGAATTCTGCACAGAGTTGCACTCAAACTCAATATATTACAGTTGTACAAGTGAAACATCAATGGGTAATTCATCCCAAGTGCAAGCCTGGAAAGGAAGCCAGGTTTGATCCTAAGCCAGGTTTGAAACAGCTTAAGGGAGAATGTCTTTTCTGAGACCAGGTTCCCAAATGCATCTCTTTTTTGTGGGCTAGGAGACTCCCATTTTTTTGCCAGTGGGGATAAATGAAGATTCCTTGAAACATACTCTGCCAGGTGGCACAAATAAACCATATAATTATATTTCCTTAAACAGAAAAGCCCAGAACATAAGGATATGTGGGTTCCCTGGGTTAGACCAAAGGCCATGTAATTCAGATTATTTATTTATTTTTTTAATTTTTAAATGGAGAGTTGGTCACTTCCACCCCTACTTTATTTATTTGTTTATTTATTTTTGCCACGCCACACAGCATGTGGGATCTTAGTTCCCCGACCAGGGATCGAACCCGCATCCCCTGCATTGCAAGTGCAGAGTCTTAACCAATGGACCGCCAGGGAAGTCCCAGATTTTTTTAAAATAAACTTTTTAACAACAAGGTCCTACTGTATAGCACAGGGAACTATATTCAATATCCTGTGATAAACCATAATGGAAAAGAATATGAAAAGAATGTATACACGTGTATAACTGAATCAGTTTGCTGTACAGCAGAAATTTACACAACATTGTAAATCAGCTATACTTCAATAAAATAAATTTTTTTAATTTCCAGAAAAGTTGCAAAGGTTTTAGAGAGTTTCTATATACTCCTTACTCAACTTCCACCATTGTTAACATCTTATATTATCATGATATATTTGTCAAAGCCAAGAAATAGACATTGGTATATTATTATTATCTAAACTCCAGGCTTTATTTGGATTTCACCAGTTTTTCCATTAATGTTCACTTTCTGTTCCAGGATCCAACGCAGAGTACCATTTTGCATTTAGTTGTCATGTTTCCCTTGTCCTCTCTAGTCCATGACAGTTTCTTGGTCTTTCCTTGCTGTTCATGGACTTAACAGTCTTGAGGAAGACTGGCCAGATATCTTGTAGAATGTCTCCCAATCTTGTTTTGTCTGATGTTCTTCTCATGATTAGACTGGGGTTATGGGTTTTTTGAAAAATACTGTGAAGCTGAACTACCCTTCTCATCACACATCATATTTGGGAGTGCATACATGAAAACCACATGACATCATTGGTAATATTAACCTTCATCATTAGGTTGATTTAGTGTTACCAGTCTTCTCCACTGTAAAGTTACTAACATTCCCTGTTCCTACTCTATTCTTTGGATAGCTTGGATCTTGATGGGCATCAAAAACTATTTTGTAAAGAGAGCAGGGTAATTTGACACTATAATGGCCTTAGGTTTTATGGATTTACTCAAAATATTCCTAATTCCAGAAGGAGTCCAAAAAGACAAAGAATCTTCTCGAAGTCTGACCTTCTGAACTATAGAAATAAACCAAAATGTATTAATGCCAACTTGTCAAGCAATGCAACATTACATAGCTCTAAATTTTTTAACAAAATCGAATGCAATCTATTGACAGCCAAGATCTCCCAACTTCTTAAAATCTAGAGAAAATTTATGCAGATCTCCAATCTGTAAAGGATAGAAGTCCAAAGTGTTTTTCAAGGTTTCTCCAAATTCCCAAGAATTTATGTCACCATGGTGGTACCTTCGGATTGAATGTTTCCCTCTGTACCTTATCTTTTAGCTGTCCCTTTATCTCTCACTGGCAACCAGGGCCCAAAATAAGATAGCCTAGATTCTTTTTGATTCATCTCATTCCCAAAGAAACACGAATCTGAGGCTGTTGAGTAGAGTAGACATGAAGGGTTTTAGTGAAGGGTTGCATCTTGTACCTTACAGCCAGTGAATACAATCCATATTAATCCTTTTGGCCATCCTTTCCCAGGAATGTCTTATTGGAAGTGTAGTCTCCATCTGACCCAACTTCCAACTCACCCCACAGTGAGCCAGCTTATAATTATCTGTTTTGCTGGCTTCTTGCTCTGCAGTGTCCCCGCTTTCTTCCTCTCCCTTCTGGCATGCCTTGATTGATTGCTGCACTGCAGCTTGCGGGATCTTAGCTCCCCGACCAGGGATCAAACCCAGGCCACGGTAGTGGAAGCGCAGAGTCTTAACCTCTGAACCGCCAGGGAATTCCCCTGGCATTCTAGATTGAAAGTAAAAACAAAGGCCAAATTCTTCTCATTTTCTCTTTCACATCATCTTAGCTATCTCTTTTTGGTGATAAGGCGTCTCCTTGCCTGCAGGTATCACCTTCTGCCCCCGGAGTTATAAAGTTGCTGGAGGAGCTCATGGTCTCTAGAGAAAGGGACGCCAACCAAGCACTTCCTGTGCAGCAGGCATGTGAATGGGCCCGTTTACCTGAACAAACTTTATTTGTTCGTTCTATTTTTTTATTGCTCTCTAACATTGTATTAGTTCAATGTGTACAACATAATGATTTGACATATGTATATACTGCGAAACGATCACCACAGTAAGTTTAATTAACATCCCTCACCTCACATAGAGAACTATCTTTATTTAATCCTCAGAGAAACTCTGTAAGGTAGGTTTTGTTATCTCCTTTTGACCATTGAGGAAATTATGGCTTAGAGACAGTGGGGTGCTGGTAAATGCTTAACCAACAGTTTGGTGGGAAAAGACTCTGATTTGTAGTGTTTTGGGTTTCTGCTGTGTAAATACTACTACTGCAGCCAACATCCAGCTACCAATATGACATCACTGAATTTGGAGATGGGAAGAGATGCCTAACAGGATACCATGATATAGTATCTCCATCAAACAGATACAATAGACATAAAAACCTCCCAGGCAAAGATCATTGTAAAATGTACAAAAATAATCAAGAAGTGCTGAGTTTTGAATATTATTTTCTTTCCGATATAATTTATTTAACTAAGTTTATAATTTTATTTTTACAGAATTAACCTTTTTTTTTTGGCTGCGCTGCGTGGCATATGGGATCTTAGTTCCCCAACCAGGGATCGAACCCACACCCCCTGCATTGGAAGGGCAGTCCTAACCACTGGATGGCTAGGGACGTCCTAGAATTAACTTCTTTATTGTGGTAAAATATACATTACACAAAATTTACCATTTTAACCATTAAAAATTTTTTTTTTAATTAATTTTTTTTTTGGCTGCACTGGGTCTTCGTTGCTGCGTGTGGGCTCTCCCTAGTTGCGGCGAGCAGGGGCTACTCTTCGCTGCGGTGCGCGGGCTTCTCATTGCAGTGGCTTCTGTTGTTGCGGAGCACGGGCTCTGGGCATGCGGGCCTCAGCAGCTATGGCACATGGGCTAAGTAGTTGTGGCTTGTGGCTTGCGGGCTCTAGAGCGCGGGCTTAGTAGCTGTGGCGCACGGGCCCGGTTGCTCCGCGGCATGAGGGATCTTCCCGGACGAGGGATCAAACCCATGTCCCTTGCATTGGCAGGTGGATTCTCAACCACTGAGACATCAGGTAAGCCCTTAACCATTTTTAAGTGTACAATTCAGTGGCATTAAGTATATTCACAATGTTGTATAGCTATCACCATTATCTATTTCCAACAATAAACTTTTCCATCATCCCCAGCAGAAACTGTAACTATTCCTTCTTTCTCCCAGATGCTGGTAACTTTTATTTTCCTTTCTGTCTTTTTAATATAAGTGGAATCATACAATATTTGTTCTTTTGTATCTGGCTTATGTCATTTAGCATAATATTTTCAAGGTTCATCCATATTGTAAAATCCATATATAAAAATTTCATTCCTTATAAAATAATGCCATTTGCAGCAACATGGAGGGACCTAGAGATGATCATACTAAGCAAAGAAAGTCAGAAAGACAAATACCATATGATATCACTTATATGTGGAATCTAAAATATGACACAAATGAACATAGCTACAAAACAAGCAAACTCACAGACATGGAGAATAGACTTGTGGTTGCCAAGGGGGAAGAAAGGATTGGGAGTTTGGGATTAGCAGATGCAAACTGTTATATATAGGATGGATAAACAAGTTCCTACTGTATAGCACAGGGAACTATATCCAGTCTCCTGGGATAAACCATAATGGAAAAGAATATTAAAACAGAATGTGTATATGTGTATAACTGAGTCACTTTGCTGTACAGAAGAGGTTGGCATGATATTGTAAATCAACTATACTTCAATAAAAAAATAAATTAAAATATATATGTGTATAACTGAATCAATTTGCTGTACAGCAGAAATTAACACAACATTGTAAATCAACTATACTTCAATAAAATTAATTTTTTTTATTCCTTTTTATGGCTGAATAAAATTCTATTGTATGTATATATAACATTTTGTTTATCCATTCATCTGTTGATGGACACTTGGGTTATTTCCACCTTTTAGCTATGGATAATAATGTTGCTATGAACATTAGTGTACAAGTATGTGGAGTTTCAATATCATTTAATGTCTGTGTTTAACAAACAGCTGACAAAATTCCTGAAAATTTACCGATCAGCTCTGGTGAGCCTGTTAGAGCCTGTCAGAGCTAGCTCTAGCACAACGCTGGAGAGTCCATTATTTAGTAAATTAGACCCAACAAGGGCCAATTTGGGATTCAACTCCAGCATTTTTCAAATGTGCCTGATGATAAGAATTGCCTGGGACATCTATTAAAATAGTGATTCCCAGGCCCTCGTGGGAGATTCTGATTCCGAAGCTTTGAGGTGAAGTGATTTTACTCATCAGAATTTGTCTCAGTCTGGAAAACCTGATATGAGCCTCCAGTACCAACAAATCTAGGCCTGAAGGCAGGGGGTACAAATATGCTGCCCTGGAAGAGGGGAGCTGAGCATAAGTCCTTTGGGACTTTTTTTTTATCAGAGAATACTTTGAATATCAGTACTCATTTTAATGCCTAAATTCTGATACATACATTTTTATTTTTATTTTATTTATTTTTTAGAGATGACTTTTAAAAAATTAATTATTTTTGGCTGCATTGTGTCTATGTTGCTGTGTGGGCATTCTCTAGTTGCGGCTAGCGGGGGCTACTCTTCATTGCGGTGCGCAGGCTTCTCATTGAGGTGGCTTCTCTTTTTGCAGAGCACGGGCTCTAGGCGCGTGGACTTCAGTAGTTGTGGCACGTGGGCTCAGTAGTTGTGGTTCGTGGGCTCTAGAGTGCAGGCTCAGTATCTGTGGCACACGGGCATTGTTGCTCCACGGCATGTGGGATCTTCCTGGACCAGGGCTTGAACCCATGTCCCCTGCATTGGCAGGTGGATTCATTTCATATGAATGAAACCCCATATTCATTATTTTTAAAAATGCAGATAATATGCAAATAAAGTGAAAAATCACCCTCAATATTTTGAAGTGTAGCCTTCAAAACTTTTTTCTATGTGCATATAAATACCTACAAAAATGGGATCATACCACACTATCAAATTACCCATTAAAGTTTTCACAGAACTAGAACAAATAATCCTAAAATGTACACAGAACCATAAAAGACCCAGAATTGCCAAAGTAATCCTGAGTAAAAAGAACAAAGCAGGAGGCATAACCCTCCCAGACTTCAGACAATACTACAAAGCTACAGTAATCAAAAGAGCATGGTACTGGCACAAAAAGAGACATATGGATCAATGGAACAGAACAGAGAGCTCAGAAATAAACCCACACACCTATGGTCAATTAACCTTTGACAAAGGAGGCAAGAACATACAATGAAAAAATGACAGTCTCTTCAGAAAGTGGTGTTGGGAAAGTTGGACAACTGCATGTAAATCAATGAAGTTAGAACACACCCTCACACCATACACAAAAATAAACTCAAAATGGCTTAAAGACTTAAATATAAGACATGACACCATAAAACTCCTAGAAGAGAACATAGGCAAAATATTCTCTGACATAAATCATACTAATATTTTCTTATGTCCGTCTCCCAAGGCAATAGAAATAAAAGCAAAAATAAACAAATGGGAACTAATCAAACTTACAAACTTTTGCACAGCAAAGGAAACCATAAACAGAACAAAAAGACAACCTATGGACTGGGAGAAAATTTGCAAATGATGCAACCAACAAGGGCTTAATTTCCAAAATATACAAACAGCTCGTACAACTCAACAACAAAATAACAAACAACCCAATCAAAAAATGGGCAGAAGGCTTAAATAGACATTTCTCCAAAGAAGACATACAGATGGCCAACAGGCACATGAAAAGATGCTCAACATCACTAATCAATAGAGAAATGCAAATCAAAACCACAATGAGGTATCACTTCACACCGGTCAAAGTGGCCATTACAAAAAAATCTACAAATAACAAATGCTGGAGATGGTGTGGAGAAAAGGGAACACTCCTACACTATTGGTGGGAATGTAAATTGGTATAAATGGAAAATGGTATGGACGTTCCTCAAAAAACTAAAAATAAAGTTGCCATATGATCCAGCAATCCCACTCCTGGGCATATATCTGGATAAAACTATAATCCAATAAGATACATGCACCCCTATGTTCAAAGCAGCACTACTCACAATAGCCAAAACATGGAAACAACCTAAATGTCCATCGACAGATGAATGGATAAAGGAGATGTGGTGGGCTTCCCTGGTGGCGCGGTGGTTGAGAGTCCACCTGCTGATGCAGGGGACGCGGGTTCGTGCCCCGGTCCGGGAAGATCCCACATGCCACAGAGCAGCTGGGTCCATGAGCCATGGCCACCGAGACTGTGCGTCTGGAGCCTGTGCTCCACAATGGGATAGGCCACAACAGTGAGAGGCCCGCATACCGCAAAAGAAAAAAAAAAAAAAGATGTGGTATACCATGGATATATGATGGAATATTACTCAGCCATAAAAAAAATGCTATTTGCAGCAACACAGATGGACCTAGAGATTATCAAACTAAGTGAAGTAAGTCAGAAAGAGAAAGGCAAATATCATATGATATCACTTATATGTGGAATCTAAAATATGACACAGGGACTTCCCTGGTGGTGGAGTGGTTAAGAATCTGCCTGCCAATCCAGGAGACATGGGTTTGAGCCCTAGTTTGGGAAGATCCCACCTTGGAGCAACTAAGCCCCTGCGCCACAACTACTGAGCCTGCGCTGTAGAGCCCATGAGCCACAACTACTGAGCCCACGCGCCACAACTACTGAAGTCCATGCGCCTAGAGTCCGTGCTCCGCAACAGGAGAAGCCACTGCAATGAGAAGCCCATGCATCGTAACGAAGAGTAGCCCTCGCTCGCCGCAACTAGAGAAAGCCCGCATGCAGCAGTGAAGACCCAACGCAGCCAAAAATAAATAATAAATTTAAAATAAATAAAGTATGACACAAATGAACTTATCTATGAAACAGAAACAGACTCACAGACATAGAGAACAGACTTGTGGTTACCAAGGGGGAGGGTGTGTGGGAGAGGGATAGACTGGGGGTATGGGATTAGTAGATGCAAACTATTACATAGAGAATGGATAAACAACAAGGTGCACAATACAATATTCAATATCCCATGATAAACTATAATGGAAAAGAATATGAAAAAGACTGTAAATATATGTATAACTGAATCACTTTGCTGTACAGAAGAAATTAACAAAACATTGTAAATCAACTATACTTCAATAAAATAAATTTTAAAATAAATGGGATGGGGCTTCCCTAGTGGCGCAGTGGTTGAGAGTCCGCCTGCCGATGCAGGGGACGCGGGTTCGTGCCCCGGTCCGGGAAGATCCCACATGCCACGGAGTGGCTGGGCCCGTGAGCCATGGCCGCTGAGCCTGTGCGTCCAGAGCCTGTGCTCCGCAATGGGAGAGACCACAGCAGTGAGAGGCCCATGTACCACAAAAAAAAATAAAAATAAAAATAAAATAAAATAAATGGGATCATACCATACATGCTGTTCCAGTTCCTGTTTTCCATGTCATTAAATACAGATATAGATTAGCAATTTAAAATTTTAATCCATATTTAATTTAAATTTATTCTTATAAATTTAATTTGGTAGGGTAGTATTTTAATAATTAGTAGTATTCTAGTAGTAAAGTTTTTTTGTTTTTGTTTTTGTTTTTTGGCTGTGTTGGGTCTTTGCTGCTGCGCGCAGGCTTTCTCTAGTTGCTGTGAGCCAGGGCTACTCTTCATTGAGGTGCACAGGCTTCTCATTGCAGTGGCTTCTCTCCTTATGGAGCAAGGGCTCTAGGCGCACGTAGGCTTCAGTAGTTGTGGCTCGCAGGCGCCATAGTTGTGGCTCTCGGGCTCTAGAGCACAGGCTCAGTAATTGTGGCGCACGGGCTTAGTCGCTCCGCGGCATGTGGGATCTTCCCGTGTCCCCTGCATTTGCAGGCGGATTCTTAACCACTGCGCCACCAGGGAAGCCCAGTAAAGTATTTTTTTAATTAATCTTAACCTTAATATTACAGTAGTATTTTTAAGTATGATTGTGCCACAGTGTAGTTACCCTTTCCTATGGATTACACTTCAGTTGTTTAAAAATTGTCACCACTCTAACAGTCTTCATACATATATGTCTCCGTAGGGCTAATTCCTAGAAGTAGAATTTGTGAGTCAAAAGGAATGCATATTTAACATTTTAAATTACATTTTTTTTTTACTAATTATTACTCCCAATAGAAGTTTGTAAAAGAGCTCCTTTCCCCTCACTCTTGCCAGTGTAATTATCCTTCTTAACAGACGCAAAAATAATCTTGAATTGATGCTCCAGTTTGGAGACAAAGCCACCTTGTCCCCTAGGAACGTCAGGAGCTAAATGTCCCTGTCAAACGCGGCTACTGCTGCCAGATGGCGAGAGGGAGACCTGGGAGGACCGTGCCGCAGCCTCAGCCCGGGCTGGGTTGGCCAACGGCCGTCCGACCCAGTGCCCGCGAAGGCAGGGGAGGTAGAGGGCCAAACGGAGGGTGGAAAACGGGACCCGGGCCCAGAGGACAGAAAGGCAAGGGCCAGAAGAGGGAGTTCCGCGATCCAAAGAAGAAGATGCGGGTCAGGTGAAGGAACTGAGGCCGCACTGTCTTACCAGCGCCCCGAGCCGCTGTGAGCCCTGAGCGGCCATCAGGGCCGCGGTAGGGGTGAGGGGGCGGCTTGGACCCGTGCCCCCGAGCGCCTCCGAGGACCTCCCCGCGACCTCTGATCCACCCGAGGGCGACGCAGGAGGGAAAAGCCAGGGCGGTCGGAATCCGACCCTGACCCTCGCGCCCCACCTAGTGGCGGCGGACCCAAGGCAATTTACGGGACCTCTGTGCGTCTCAGCTAGTCTTCTATGAATGCGGATCACTGCTGGGACCTCCCCCGGGGAAGACTGTTGGGAGCGTTAATTGAGATAATACATGGTGGCTAGTATTTCTATACACCTCTCTAGAAACACCACCACCACCCAACACAACGGGCTCCTTCCCTTCCTGGAGATTACGGGGGATGGAAGAGAAGATCTATCCCAGGACAGATTTACAGTGTTCCCTTCTCCCTACACCCTCTAGTCCATCGTCCCCAGTCGGGAAAGGGATGTTACAAAACCTGGTCCTCACTCTTGGGAAGCCCACGCTGTAACTGAAGGGGCATGAATGGTACACACGCAGGAAAATGATTTCAAAAGCCTTACCCGGCTTCAAAATGGACAGCATCTGACAGTTCTCTTGGGAGAAGGGGTGCCAGCCCCTCCTGTCCAGCTGTGCGCTCTGACAAAGTCCGGGGTCTACCTGGCACAACCTGCTCACTTTCCTAGGCCAGTCGCAGTTGAAGGAGAGGCTGGTCACGCGGGGAACGAGGGCCGGGGAGGGGGAGGGGCACGGCGCTCTGTGTTGGCAGTTGCCATGGTTTTGCTCCGAGTTCTGAGTGCCAACCTGCCCACTCCCTGAGACACTCAGGTCCCAGAAGCAATAGGTCAGAAGCCCGAGGGGGCTGAGGAGTGCTACCTCTGGAGCCCATCAGCACATCTGTTGAGATGGAAGCCTCAGATGCGCAGGGGGGTGAAGGGGACCAGCCACTAGAGAAGGTGCAGTGGGGTTGGAGATGTGAGGGAGGAAGGAAAGGAGGGCCCTGGAGGGGCTGGTTTGGGAAGGCAGAGAGTATGAAACTCAAGGAAGGAGAGAAGAAAGAAAAAGGGTGAGGTACACGAGTTGGCAAGAGACTGAAAGAACAAGAGAAGGTTAATTCATTCAGACAGATGTTTATCAAGGACATATAATACCTGGCAAGATGATGGGAAGGTTCTCGGCAAGATGATTGTTGTTTATGAAGATACACAGGCTCGGGTGTGTGTGTGTATGTGTGTGTGCACATGCCTTATGGTCTGTGAGGTCTGCCTGATTTGTGTGGTGTGGTTATGGAATTGATCAGCCAGAGTCCCCTCTCTCTCGGGTCTGGAGGAGCCTGTGTCCCATTCCCTCTCCATCTTTCTCCCTCCCTTTCCCTGGTCTCTCCCTTCAGAGTGGTCTGGGCCTGGATCTTCCTTGTGCCCCCTGAACACAGGCAGGAATTAATGCTCACTTTTCTGAGAGGCTTTTGAAAGGTCAGGTGTAAATCCTGTGTCAGTCTAATCCTGTGCTCTGACTTCAAGTATTATTCCACAGTCACTTCGTCGTTTAATTTTCAGCTTTTTTTTTGCCCCAGCTTGCTGTCAGAAAGTTCCTTCTCATTATCCGCATCACCGTCATATACTTTCTGAGTGCCCAGCCCGTGGGCCTGGGATTTAGGCACTCAATAAGTGCTGAATGAATGAGTAAATGAGTCCCTAATCATCCCCCACAAGGAGTTACTTAAACTTCTTGGTGCGGTTAGTGTTCTCATCTGTAACCAGGAATAATGATTTCTAGCCTCACAGAATCTGTGGGAGAATAAAATGAGTTAATGTTTATCAAGTGCTTTGCAAAGTTAGCTAGTATACTGTGCTATAATTATTATAGAAGAAATGGGTCGGGCGTTCTAGGTTTTCTAAGCAGGGATTCTCAGAGATGGTTTTCTTTGCCCGGGGCTCACTCGCCTGAGTGCTGGCTCAAGGATGAGGTCACTGGGAAAATGGAGAAGGGCTTTGGCTGGCATCTGGACCAGTGGTTGCCCAGCACTGCCCCTCAGGAGCAGTAGCCCAAGCGCCCCCAGCTGACTCCTGCCCCTGCCTCCTCCCAGGGGACAGATGCACCCTGCTTAGAGGGGAGCTCCAGCACCATCCCTGC
This sequence comes from Physeter macrocephalus, assembly GCF_002837175.3. Lineage (NCBI taxonomy): Eukaryota > Metazoa > Chordata > Mammalia > Artiodactyla > Physeteridae > Physeter > Physeter macrocephalus. Next base: position 100,764,958 of record NC_041227.1, on the reverse strand, counting down.
CAGAGACTCACTTGTGTGCCAGGCCAAGGGCCTGGGCCAGGACACCTTCAAAATTGTGAGTAAGGGGCCAGCCCAGGACCCCGTCCCCTGTTCCCCATAGGTCAGGAGAGCTGGGTCAGAAATTGGCAGGCCTTAGACTTATAGTTCACAGCCCCACTTGACACACTCTTGGGAAGGAAGTGGGGTAAGAGGTTGTCGGGAGGCTCCTCAACACTTCCTGGGCCATAAGGGTTGCAGCTGGGCCAACCTGCTGGCTCTGTGGGGCTGCCCAGCTGCCTCTTCTTTTTCCCGTGGTCCCTCACTTCACCTGTTGCCTCCTAAGTGTAAAGAATATCTAAGGCCGCTGAAGAAGTTCCTGCGAAAGTTGCACCTGCCCAGGGACCTTCCCCAGAAGAAGAAGCTAAAGTACATGAAGCAGAGCCTGGTGGTCCTAGGGGACCACATCAACACCTTTCTGCAGCACCACTGCCAAGCCTGGGAAATCAAGCACTGGAGGAAGTAGGGCAGCCTCCTTACCCTTACCACTACACTCACTCCTGGGCCGACCCCTCTAGAATCAAGGTCACACCTTAGTGAAAATCTCCTAGTCCTTCATCTTAGTGTGGAAGAGTCAGGATCCTGGAGTGAGCATGGTGAAGGGGGAGGGGGAGAACAGGGTCCGCTAGTGACTCAGGGCAGCACTGAGTGGACAAAGAACTCTCCTGACCCCAGGGGGAATGGCCTCTGATCGAATAACTGCTGTGTGGTGTGCGGGGCTCCTCACCGATACAGGGTATCCAAGGTCTGGCAAATCCCCTTTACTCCATGTCCCCAACCAAAAACTAAGGAGGCAGCATTTCCCCCTGGGTGGTCCTGGCCACAGGACAAATGCTGGAGGGAGAGGGGCTGTGCTCCGCCCCCCTCAGCCTCGGGCTTGGACTTCTCCCCTGCAGGATGCTCTGGCGATTTGTCTCCCTCTTCTCGGAACTGGAGGCGAAGCAGCTTCACAGGCTCTACAAGTATACCAAGAACAACCAGACGGCCAAGTGCCCGGTGAAGTTCCTCCAGGGTCCAGCCGAGGGTTGGTTGATGTGTTCTTAAATTGTGAGGGGAGGCCTGCAACTGGAGGGCGGCATGTGGGATGTGGGATGTTAATTCCCCAACCAGGGATCAAACCGGCGCCCCCTGCCGTGAAAGCCGGGAATCCTAACCACGGGACCACCAGGGAATTCCCTGAAGGGCCCTCTGATACAGCCAGCACCCCTCAGTCGCTTCCACACTCACTGCCTGAGGAAGACGCCACTGCCCCTGCGGTGGGCACAGAGTGGGGCTGAAGAGGGCAGAGACTCAGCTTCAGGTTCTAGATATTTATTCATCCTCCTCACCCACACCCTGATGTGAACAGGGACAAGGACTGTTCACAGTCCTTGGGGAGCCATGGGAAGGGATGATTGAGGCCAGGCAGAAAGGCACGGCCAGCTTGGGGAAGACTCTGGAGACTGTTGCAGAGGACAGAGGACAGAGGACAAATTCCTGGGCAGGGACTCCCCTGGTGGTCCAGTTGTTAAGACTCCGAGCTGCCAATGCAGGGGGGCGTGGTTCGATCATTGGTCGGGGAACTAAGATCCCACGTGCCATGAGGCATGGCCAAATAATTAAAAAAAAAAAAAAAAAAAAAGTTCCTGGGCAGGCTTTGTCCAAAAACAGTGCTTCTCAAACATTTTGGTCTCGGGTCACTTCTACCCTTTTAAAAATCATTGGGAACCCCCCAAAACATGCATTCCTGTAGGTTACATCTATTGATATTTATTTGCCCTACTAGAAATTAAAGCTAAAGAAATAATTCAAAATATGTATTTACTAATTCATTTAAAAATAAAAACAAGGAGTCCATTATATATTAACATAACTTTTATGAGAGTTAACTATATTTTCCAAAACAAAAAAATTTAGAGAGAAGAGTGGCATCGTTTGACATTTTTGCAAATCTCTTTAGTGTCTGGCTTAATAGAAGACAGCTGGATTCTCATATCTGCCTCTGCTGAATCTCTTATGATATAATGATTTGGTTAAAGTGCATGAAGAAAAACCCAGCCTCAGACAGATATATAGTTAAAAGAGAGGAGTATTTTATTAGTGTTTTCAGATAATTGTGGATATTTTTCTTTGATGCCATACCAAAACTCAGAAAGTAGCAGTTACTTAATTGCAGTGGGGAATCTGAAACCATATTGATGAATGTTTTAAAATAGAATTTAAAAACATTCTTTTAATTAATTTTTTTTTTATTTTTGGCTGCGTCGGGTCGTGATTGTTGGGTGTTGGCTGCTGTGCTCGGGCTTTCTCTAGTTGCCGCGAGAGGGGGCTACTCTTCGTTGCGGTGCGAGGGCTTCTCATTGTGGTGGCTTCTCTTGTTTCAGAGCTCAGGCTCTAGGCGCACGGGCTTCAGTACTTGTGGCACGTGGGCTCAGTAGTTGTGGCTCACGGACTCTAGAGTGCAGGCTCAGTAGTTGTGGCACACGGGCTTAGTTGCTCCGTGGCATCTGGAATCTTCCTGGACCAGGGCTCGAACCCGTGTCTCCTGCACTGGCAGGCGGATTCGTAGCCACTGCACCACCAGGGAAGTCCCATCTCTGCATTTCTCTTTCTGTCCATTTTCCTTCCCCCTCTCCACTTTTTCTTTTCTCTTTTTCGCCCTTTCCCCACAGGTATGCTCATTATAGAAAGTTTGAAATGTACAGATAGTATAAAATAGAAGAGAGGAAAATTACCCATCACCCACAGGCATGACTATTAACATTTAGGTGTGTTTCCTTCACTGTTCTGTTTCATCCCAACCCCCCAACCCGGAGGTCTCAGGAAACATACCTTTTTCAGTTAACATGTAAACAAAGCACTTTCCCATACAACCAGAAGCAGAGCAGAGATGTTTCTAGAGGCTAAGAGCAGGGACTCCCAGGAAGTGTCCAAGCAGCAGCAGAATGCCCCCTCTTAGCGTTGGCAGGGTATGGGCGGAGGAGGGGTTCATTCCACCAGGGAGGAGGCCGTCCAGCCAGCTGGCCTGGGAACCGCCTTCCCGGCAGCCTTGGCCTCAGCAGTGACTGCGCGGCCTGGCTCCCTGGACAGAGGGTGTGGGATTAGGGGACAGAGACTCTTCAGTGAGACGGACCCCAGCCAAGGTTGGAACCTATGAAGGCCCCTCCTGTGCACTGAGGTGCAGAGAGGTGTTGGACCACCTACCTCTCACCCTTCTGGAACTGGCTTCTTGCTTAGCTCCTGGGGGAGAAAATGAAGGCAAAATGTAGCCTAGGACCGCAGAGCATGGTCCTAAACTGGACTCAGGTGTTCCTCTGAAGGCCGGGCTGGCTGGGGCAGCCCTCAGGGCGTCTTCACCAGTCACAGCTGGACCAAGTGGGAGGGGAGGAGTGAGGATGGGTCAGCTACAGAGGGCCCAGGTCAGGCAGCTACCGAGACCCAGAACTCTGCCTGGGCTCTGCGGGGGCCCGTGGCCCCAGTGCCTATGGTTTAAATTGAGGAAGTAAAACATACAGTGGAATGAAGGCCAGTCCATCATTAAGATGATTTAGGCCAGGTACTTCCCTGGTGGCGCAGTGGTTAAGTCTCTGCACTCCCAATGCAGGGGGCCCAGGTTCAATCCCTGGTCAGGGAACTAGACCCACATGCGTGCCACAACTAAGAATTCACATGCCACAACTAAGGAGCTGGAGAGCCTCAATTAAGGAGCCGGAGAGCCGCAACTAAGGAGCCTGCCTGCCACAACTAAGACCCGATACAACCAAATAAATAAAATTAATTAATTGATTTAAAAAAATGATCTAGGCCAAGCTGTCCATGAATCAGATGAGGATAGTGAGGTGCAGGCTTTTGGGCCAGGGTCTCCCTGTACCAAGAGCTCTGTATCTCTCAATTTCACCCAAACCCTGCAGCATCCTGATGAGATGGGCATTATTATCCCCCTCCTACAAATGGGCAATCTCAGGATACAGGGTAAAGGGTAGGTCTGGAGGAGGTAGGTTTGGGACAGGATTTAAAGAAAGGAATAAGGAGAGGGAGGGGGAAGGGGAAAGAGGTGGGAGGGACGTGTGCGTGGAGGTGAGGGGGCAGTGAGTAGACAGGCTGGGCTCAGGGGTGAATGGCCGAGCACATTGCAGAGGTGCAGGCTGGCGGGTAATAGGAAAAAGGCTTGGATGGTGGGCTAAGAAATTGGGCTTGAAATTGTAATTTTAAAATAACATTTTATGACAAACATAAGCATATCCTAGAAAATTAGATAATACAGATCAGGAAAAAATAAGAAAATATAAACATTGTCATCCACAGTTAGCACTTTCCAGATGTTTTTTATGCATATAAATACCTGTATTAAACCAAAATGAGACCGTGCCATATATAGGATTTTGATTTGAACTTGCTTTTTTCAGTTAATTAAAGAAACCTTCCATGTTAACATCTTCATTTCATCTAATTATTGGATTAAATACTCCATTTTCAAATTTTCCCAGCAAAGATATCTTTTGCACTGGTTTCCCAAACCATGTGTTTCACCTGGTATGTCTCTTAAGCCTCTTTTAACCTAACCGAGTCCCCTTTTTTACACCCTGGCCTGTTGAAGAGATCAGGGTATTCTGCAGAATGTTCCAATTTCTGCTTTTTTCTTCTTGCTTCCTTTTGGTATCTTTGAAGCTTGTTCCTCTATCCAGGAGCAGGATTGTAGGTCAAGAGCCTCGATGAATTCATGTTAAACATGTTTTTGGCAGGGATATGTTACAGACGAGGCTGTGTTTTTCACATTGTGTTACATGAGATAACAAATACTACCTGGTAGAGCCACCATGACTGAGTGAATCACCAAGTCTATCGTGCAATGAAAAGTGACCTGCATGGTGTTTCTTGGGCACCATGTTCATGAGTCAGTTCTTTTTTTTTTTTTTTTTTTTTTTTTTTGCGGTACGCGGGCCTCTCACTGTTGTGGCCTCTCCCGTTGCGGAGCACAGGCTCCGGACGCGCAGGCTCAGCGGCCATGGCTCACGG
>NC_041227.1:100753728-100759859 GCF_002837175.3 Physeter macrocephalus | reverse complement strand
CGCGCCCCCTGCATCGGCAGGCGGACTCTCAACCACTGCGCCACCAGGGAAGCCCCATGAGTCAGTTCTTAAGGAAAAAGATGGCAACGGTGTTTGCAAACAACCCAGCAACAAAGTACTGGGAATTGGGTTGTGAAACCAGAGAGAGGAGTGGGGAGGAATCAGAGTCGGAAGCCAGAGGTCTAGTCCCAACTGTACCCCTAACTTGACTTAGGCTTTGAGCAGCAGCCCATTTCCTTACTCTGTGCCTGTGTGAGATCCCTCAACTGTAAATTGGAGGGATACCATCTCCCTACCTCACAGGATTTCTGTGAGAAAAGAGTAAGGGACATAGGTTGGAAGCAAGATAAGATTTTGTTGTTCTTCCTTTGAGTCCCTATCACGCCCCCCACATGTTACAGAATGAGATTCTCTTACTATTCGTGATGTCATCAGCACTGTCTCCGACTTTCCCTTTTTCAGGTTCTTTAAGGAAACTTCCTCAAAAACCAAAACTCAAGAGAAAGAGGATTAAGGAAGCCCCAGAAACTCCAGAGACCTGCCCATAAGAATACCCAGCTGGAGCAGAGGGCCAGCTCACCCTGGATCCCGGAGCACTTGTACCTGAGGGAGTGGGGGACCAATGAGGGGAAAGAAGAAATTGTCTTTATCAAAAGGATACTCAGGTCTTAATTATGTATAAATGGGGCAAGGAAATAAACATCCTTAACACAGTTTGACTTGGCTAAGGTGGTCACTGTGTCAAGGACCATCAGTCTGGGTGGAGATACATGTAAATAGACGTTACAACGGGGTGACACAGGTGGGAGTGGAATGGGCCTGGGGTCAGTCAGAGAGTGATAAGTCTGGCGCCTGCCTAAATCATCTGCCCTTGACCTTGTGGGAAAGTGAGTGGGGGGACAGTGAGAAGGGAGATGCCAGGAATGAGCTGGTGTGACTCGGTTATCAGGCGAAGTGCATGGAAGTGAGAGACAGTAGAGGCAGGAGACCAAAGAAGTAACCATATTAATAGTCTTAGCTAGGAACTATACTCAGTATTATGTAATAAGCTATAAGGGAAGAGAATCTGAAGAAGAATAGCATACATGTGTATAACTGAACCACTGTGCTGTACACCTGAAACTAACACGATACTGTAAATCAACTATATTTCAATTTTTAACAATTAAAAAAAAAAAAGTCTTAGCTAGGATGTTGGTTCAAACCTGTGGTCCAAAATTGGCAGCCCATGTGCTGAATTCAGACCACTGATGTGTTTTGTTTGCCCCTTGTGGTGGTCTACTTGTTTAAAACATTTTTATAAAAAAAAGTCAGTTGCCAATATTAACTTGGTACATTTCACATTAGAAACAACAGCAGTTTAACAAACTGGCCACACTTGGACCTGTCTTCTCAAATGACCACACCTGGCTGGGGCTTGAGACACACATGGGGCTCAGGTTTCACTGATACTCTTTCCAGTTCACCACAGTGCCCACCCTCCCTGTTGCCTTACACACTGGCCTTCTTCATTTCCTTTCTATCACCTTTTGATCCTTTTAGCCTTTAGTATTTGTTACCCTTAGGGTACATACAAATGCAATGAAGCTGTGCATGAATGGGGGAGGAGTGAATCTGTGAGACTAAGGTAAAGTTGACAGTTTTTGGTGACAGAAGTGGGAGATGAGAAAGGAAGGGAAGGGGAGGAAGTGAAGGTGGTACATTGTTTCTAGCTAGAAAGGCCAGGTGGATGGAGGTCAATTCCAGGAGGAGAAGCTGGTCCAATTGTATTCCAAGAACACAGAAGAATCAGGACTCTGCTAGCAGCAGCAACATATAGTGCCCAGTATGGGCTGGAGTGGATGGGACCAGAACAAATGTGTGTGACCCTTTTTCCTTTCCTCCCTCAATTTGTACTCAGGAGTGAATATCATCAAAGATTTAAAATGTTAAAATGAATATCAGTCTATGGGCTTCCCTGGTGGCGCAGTGGTTGAGAATCCGCCTGCTGATGCAGGGGACACGGGTTCGTGCCCCGGTCCGGGAAGATCCCACATCCCGCAGAGCGGCTGGGCCCGTGAGCCATGGCCGCTGAGCCTGCGCGTCTGGAGCCTGTGCTCTGCAACGGGAGAGGCCACAACGGTGAGAGGCCCGCGTACCACAAAAAAAAAAAAAAAAAAAAAATGAATATCAGTCTAGACCTGAAGACCAAGTACAGGGAAGCATAAACAGGGAAGGAGGTGGCAGCCCCAGCTGCTTCTTTGTTCCTGGTACCCATTGCCTCCCAGAAGCAAAATGAGAGGCTAAGGCAGGGGCCTGGGATCAGGCTTACTGGGTGTTCCTGACAGTCCTGACAAAGCAGGGAGGATTTTATATGGGAAAAGAATCTGAAAAAGAATGGGTATATGCATATGTATAACTGAATCACTTTGCTGTACACCTGAAACAAACACAACATTGTAAATCAACTATACTCCAATATAAAATAAGAATTAAGTTAGAAAAAAAAAGCAGGGAGGATTTGTGACAGAAGGGCAAGCAGGCTGGAGGGTAACCCTGATGACTGGGGGCTCTCCAATTTTCTCTACCCCTCTGAGAGATTTCACTGACAAGTCCCAGGGAAAGGGCTGGCTGTTTGGGGAACGGATCAGAATAAGAAGGTGAACCCTGTGTGTGAGGCAGCACCGCCACCTAGAGGAACTATGGAACTCTACAGCCTTCTTCTTCCCGTGGAAAGAGATGGAGAGACCAGGAGGAAATGGGGGAGCTTCCTACCAGCCTTGAGGACAATCAAGAGGCCTGAAAGCAAAATGGGCAACAGGTGAGGCTTGGTTTTGGGGGCCTCTTAACTCCTTCCTCAAATTCAGTAGCATCTCAGAATTCTGAAAAGGCAGATCACATGACATTGCTCTGCTCAAAGGCCCTCCAACAGCGCAGAGGCTTTTTAGGGCAGTGAAAATACCCTATATGATTCTAGAATAGTGGATACATGTCATTATACATTTGTCCAGACCCACAGAATGTGCAACACCAAGAGTGAACCCTAATGTAAACTATGGACGCTGGGTGATTATGTTGTAGCAATGCAGGTTCATCAGTTGTAATCAATCTACCCCCGATGGGGGATGTGGGTAATGGGAAAGGCTGTGCATGCGTGGGGATGGCAGTATACAGGAAATCTGTGTACCTCCTGCTCAATTTTTCTGTGAGCCTAAAACTTCTCTGAAAATAATGTATTAAAACAAACAAACAAGCAAAACCTTCCAAAAGCTTTTTCCCTCATGCAGGTTAAAAGCCAGTCTTTGCAAGGACCTGCAAGGCCCTGGATGATCTATCCCTGTTCATTCTGTGGCCTCTCTGCCCTTATCCTTGCTTTTCTCATACCTATCAAGCATACTCCTGCCTGAGGGCTTTTTCACTGGCTGTTTCCTCTGTCTGGAATGTTCTTTCCCAAGCAATTACAATAGTACCCAGCATGTAGCAGACACTTAACACACATTTGATGAATGAATGATTTAATGAATAAATGAACCAAAATAGACCTTTCGCCCAAACACCACCTGGTTCAGAGGGGATAAAAGAGGCCCAAGAGGAAAGGTAACTTCTCCAAGGTTGAGAAGGAAGTCAATGCCAGAAGTGGGACTAGAATTCAGGCCTGATGACCCCAGGCCAGCACACATAACCACACACCAAGGACACATGCTCTACCTGCTCTCAGCCAACACGCTCACTTCCCACAAAATGTAACACAAGACCCGATGTATGACTTCTCCTAGGATCGGCTGTATTTTCTTAGTAACAATATCTCTAAGGTGGACTTGGGGACACCAGAAATAGGGGGTGGGGGAGGTTATTTGGGGGTGGGGAGCCTTGGTGGAAACCCCAAACCACACCTTGACCTAAGCTGCCTGTGGATAGGCTCACCCTGAGGAACATGACTCACTGATGGCTCCTCTCCTAGTGAATAATGGATACTTTCCCTAAAGTCTCAAACAGAAGAGTCTCCTGACCACAGATGTAATGATTGACTGCTACCTGACCCACGCCCATCCCAGGCTCCAGAGTTTCCTGGCCGTCTCCTCTTCATAATAGCACTGCAGCAAATGCTATGACTCAGAAGAGATGGCAAAGTGCTTTGCATCCATTCTCCTCCGACCTTCATGTCAAACTTGTGACGGAGATTCCACCCCATTATAGAGAAGAAAAGAGGGGCTTAGGGGCTACCACAGCTGAATTGAGAGATGGACTTTCCAGGTCTACTGTCTCCATATCCAGTGCTCCTGGGTTTTGACTTTACAATTTTTTTCCTTTGTGCAGGCAGACATTTCCTATTTTTATATAGTTAAATTATCAGTCTTTTCTTTTATGGCTTCTTTATGACTTCGAAAGATCTTCTTCACTCAGAGAATATTTAAAATTCTATCTTTCCTTCTTCTAGCACCTTCTTCTAGGGTTTCAGTTTTTACATTTAAATCTTTGGTCTATCTGAAATTTATTTTGATTTAAGTTGTGTAATAGGATTCCAATATATATATTTTTCAGGTGGCTAAATTGTTATCCTTGCACGTGTGGGAATGTATTTATAGGATATAACATATAAGGGAAAAATCCACCTCTTCTACACTGTTTTGAAATGTCACGCTTATCATATATTAAGTTCCTGACTTATTTGGGTCTATTTCTGAACTTTGTGTTCTGGTCTATTGATCTGTCTGTTCATGTAGAGTTGGGTTTTAATGAAAAAGGAGAAAAAGATATACAATAACAAAACAGGATATGATAGGAAAAGAGTATACAGATCCTAAAGAGAACCAAATGAAATTTTTAAAATGAAAAATAATTATTGATATTAAAAACGTAATAGTCAAGTTAAACAGAAGACAACATCTGAATTCACAGATTAATATTGACATCATAAAGCAAAATACTGTAACCAGACATTATGGGCCTCCAGCTAAGCAGTATGTTTGCAAAAAATTTGAAACTGAATCTGATCAGATTTCTAGCTCTATTACCAGTTCATAGGAAATACAAGGGACTGAGGAGCACATTAAATGATACCATGGGGACAGAATCAGCAAACTCTTGAAGATGTGAAAATTCACAGAACAAACAAACCTGTTACTTTAATATATAAACTTCAAAGGGGGGGAAAAAAGAGGAAGAGAAAATCTAAAAATTAAAAGAGATTGAAGAACTATGACCAAAGGACATAAGAGGACCATGCTTGCACCCTGATTAGAACAAACCAGTTCTACAAAAACGTTTCTGAAACATTCAGGGAAATTGAACATGGGCTGACAAATTTGATGATATAAAAGGATAAGTCAATATTTCTTAAGTGCGGTAATAGTATTTTGGAGTGTTTTATATATATATATATATATATATATATTTTTTTTTTTTTTTTAAGATTTTTAATTTTTTTTTTTGGCCATGCTGCGTGGCATGAGGGATCTTAGTTCCCCGACCAGAGTTTGAACCCCTGCCCGCTACAGTGGAAGCATGGAGTCTTAACCACTGGACCACCAGGGAAGTCCCTGGAGTTATATATTTTTAAAGCCTTTATATTTTAAACAGTAAAATATTTGTAGACAAAACAATATGATTCTTGGATTTGATTTAAAATAATCCAGGACTTCCCTATGGTGCAGTTGTTAAGAATCTGCCTGCCAATGCAGGGGACACGAATTGGAGCCCTGGTCCAGGAAGATCCCACATGCCGCGGAGCAACTAAGCCCGTGCACCACAACTACTGAGCCTGCGCTCTAGAGCCCGCGAGCCACAGCTACTGAAGCCCGTGCGCCTAGAGCCCCTGCTCTGCAACAAGAGAAGCCACTGCAATGAAAAGCCCGCGCACCGCAAAGAAGACCCAATGCAGCCATAAATAAATAAATAAATTTATATATTTAAAATACCTCCTTTAAAAAAAAATAATAAGAGGCTTCCCTGGTAGCGCAGTGGTTGAGAGTCCGCCTGCCGATGCAGGGGACACTGGTTCGTGCCCCGGTCCGGGAAGATCCCACGTGCCGCGGAGCGGCTGGGCCCGTGAGCCATGACCGCTGAGCCTGCGCATCCGGAGCCTGTGCTCCTCAACGGGAGAGGCCACAACAGTGAGAGGCCCGCGTACCGCAAAAAAAAAAAAAAAAATC